>NW_017307006.1:732845-782691 GCF_000935625.1 Nanorana parkeri
GATGTGGGGGAGGAGCCTGTCAATCTTGGAATTGCCTTATTTTTTCCAGCTCTTTGGTCATTGCTTTCATTAAAAGTGGATCTTTAGCCAAACATTGTTTACTTTACTTTTGGAGAGAGTGGGGGAATGACAGAATGCCTGTCACATTTCTATTACTACCTCTGCCCCACTATGACAATGAGAGGTTACCTCTCATTTCCTCACCTGCTCTGACATTAACACAGGCACAATCACTCACTGATTAATCTCCTGGCTTAGATTCATACACCCAGGAGCTTTCCTTTTGTTATAAGTCCATTATACAGTTTGATGCATTGTTAAAGCCCTGATGAAAGGGGATTTTTTTTAGCCCCCAAAATGAGTTTTGCTTCCCTGTTGTCACTTGTGGAAATAATAAAATACTTTGGATTCCTAAGACATTTGTTTGGTGCTCTCTTCTGTTCTCAAGTTGGGTGACCCCTATCTTTCAGGGGGACCCCCTTCTTTGTGGAGAGCTGCCAAATCAAAACCAGTAGGCTTAAATAAAGCCGTGCTTCTACTAGCTAAGGATCTATGTCCAGCACCTCTATTCTACGTTTCCTTGGACTCCTTTTATTTCCTGTCCTAATGACCACACAGAAAGTGATGGGCAAACCCACCCTATGGGACAAGGACGTCAATAAAAACCCATTTTGTGCATTGATGAGTGCATGTGTCAACGGTAGAGAGATTCTTGTCACTTCTGGTCATGTCAAAAATGTATTTCACTCAAAATACATGATAGCAATAGTAAGCCCCAAACTGCATTACCCCTTTTCTTTACAGTCACGTGGTATGCAGCTCCAATGTTTACCTCTTCTTACCTGCAGAGAGACACTGGCACCTCCTGCGGACTCTCCGAAGATGGTGATGTTATCGGGGTTTCCACCAAAGGCAGCAATGTTCCTCTTCACCCAAGCAATAGCCATATGTTGATCCCACAGGCCGTAGTTTCCTAAATGAGAGGTACATGATTAATCCTTGAAATCTCTGACTCTTCATAGGGGTCTTCGGAAATCTGAGTAGAAACCAAGAATGACGATGGTTCCTGATAGATTGTAAGTGGTTTGTTGAGGTGTGGGATTACAAATCTAAATGTTGCATTAAGTAGGAATGGGTTTAAATTTCTAAAAGTGTATTTTTTGGTGTTTGTGTCCACTAAGGGAGATTTCCCATCATGTCCTGTGATGCTGTGATGCAACAGGAAGTGAGAGGGATTCCCCTCTAAGACAACTGCATTTGGAACAGGTGTACCCAATGGAAGAGTTCCCCTCACCTCTTGGTCTGGTGATAACTGGAATTCCCATCACTTACTGTATTCTTGACAATGGTCACCTGGTCATACAGAGAATTTGACTCTATGGAGCCAGGACAGAGGTAGCCAAAAACACCTGCTTGGCTATACATAGACTTTAGGAGCCTCTTTCAAACCTTTTTAATTTTATACTGAGAAGAAGTTACAGTAAGATAACATCCATTAGCCATCATGCTGGAAATGTTCCCACATGTGTCAACAAGCACTTGTCACATTTGGAAGTGCTCATTGTGGTTGGAGGTGAGGTGGTAGTGAGGAGTTAGCCCCACAAGGTGAGGGCAAACCTTCCACCGAGGACCATGGTACTGGTGATAGCGGTCTAAGAGGGGATTTTCCCTCACTCTTTAGAGATGTCTTCTTACTTCCTGTTGTATCTCCAGGGCAGTAAGTGAAGGGAAATCTCATCAAGAGGACAAAGATAGAAATAAATGAACCAACAGGGGTTTTAGCTCTTCCCCACACTATCTAAAGCTAACATGAGCTTTAACTGCTACAATACCCAGCTATAGCACATAAATCTCAGCTTGGTCACATGGTTTGCAATTGGGATATGTATGGTTATCCAAAACCTTGCTCCTTACTGGTGAGAAGCTGCTCGCTGGTAATTCCAACACGGGTGAACACCAGCTGAACCATCCAAAGAAAACAAAACTGCTCCAGCACCTCCGATTTGGTTCTTATAGAGCCCTCCAGTCATTGTAGTTGTCTCACTGTGTTATAGCCTCAAACTGTCTCCTGTTCTTGCCTCGGGCACAAAAGGAGCTAGCTACAGCTCTGATTCAGAGTATTGTTAACTCATATGCCTTACCAGGGGAGTTGGCGTCTCCAGTGCTCAAGAATCCCAATGGTCCCACACGGTAATTGAAGGTCACAACAATGACATTGCCACGGAGAGCAAGCTCCTCGCCATCGTACAGGTAGTTGCTGAGTACATTGGCTCCTTCAGCTGAACCAAACAGATAGGCTCCACCATAGATCCATACCATAACTGGCATGTTGGTGGACACTGCAATTAAGATGACAGAAGTTAGAGAAGCTGTGACGTTCTATACATGCTTCTACTCAGGTATAAGGAGGCAACCTAAAAATGTTTCATTTTTGCCTGCACATGGCTACAAAGGACTTCTTCCAACATGTACATCTCATCTGACACTTGAGGCCTTCAGTCAGCTTAAATGCACCTTTTTGATAAAAATAATTTCTAAACAGCACAAGCCTTCCATGAAGTGTGTGGAAACTTATGCAAAAGTAGATGTGCTGAAGAGAAAGAGAAAAAAGATGCAAAGTTCAAAAAGGTTCCCACCGCACTACTTACCAGTATGTAACTTTAAGTGGGTGCTGCAGTAAAAGTGGATGGCGCCACTTCAAATCCAAGTAGTAAAGTATATCACCAGCACACCAAAGTAAAATCTTCAATGAGTGGTCATTTTATTGATGTACACACATCTCGTCATAAAGCAACGTTTCGGGGCCACGCAGGGTCCCTTCATCAGGCATGACCTTTATCATTCCTGACCCTCACCATGTCTGATGAAGGGACCCTGAGTGGCCCTGAAACATTGCTTTATGACTAGATGTGTGTACATCAATAAAATGACCACTCATTGAAGATTTTACTTTGGTGTGCTGGTGATATACTTTACTACTTAAAGAAGAAAGACAGACACATTTCTTTCTGATCTCAAATTAAAGGAGAACTATGAGATGAGTGAATTACACTCATCCCCATAGTTAGAGTTGACGTGTAATATTGAAACTGTCACAGGTCGGCTCTATTGATCGGGAAATGAGCTAAAACATACCGCCGGTCCGCTCACTACTGATCATCTCTCTGCAGAGAGTGGTGACTGTCAGTCATCGTTCCTCGCAGGGATTCCCCCCACCCCCTCTCCGATCCTCCAGGGCTGACTAAAGGGGCGGACGGAGTAGGGGGCGGGCAGAGCCAGCTGTCAATCAGCCAGCTGGATGGATCTCGACAGTATTGTCGGGATCCATCCTGGCTACGGCGCTCTCAGCATATGTGTTGCACAAGTCTCCTAAAGTCAACAAACCCCTTTCCTTAACTCCCTTGATTGAGCCAAATCTTTGTTCATCTGTGTCTCAAATGCTTCCTCTCCCAGACACTGCAGATCACAGTGAAATGTTTTCAGTCCAGAAATCAGTGGGCAGGGCTAGGTGTGGCCAGGTGCTGAATGACTAGCTACAGGCTTGTGAATCAGCAGTGACAATGCTAATAGCCCCACCCCCTACAATATATTCTCATCTCACTGTAGTGCCAGCAGGTACAGCCTACATGAGAGTGGCAACTCTGCTCTGAATTCAGGATCATTGTTGTCACCCCATCACAGGAAGATCCTTATAATTAAGTGCTGCAGTCATCGCGTTGCATCACTTTGCTGTGCATAGAGTTAAATGAGAATGTGAAAATGTTTAGAAATAAAGCTAACCTTGTAACAATGCATTGCAATATGCAATAAGAGCAGCCTCTTACTGGATTTACAGAATGAATTAATGTCTGTTAAAGGTACATATATTTTATATAAATAGAAATTTGCTTGAAGAAGCAACAACCTGAATGGAAACTTCCCATATGGAATCTGGTGCTATATATTTTTTTTTTATTTAAGAATTTCAGGTTGGTGAAGACAAGGGTACGGGACAACTCAATTCTATAGAAAACAAATTGGACATGCTTGTGTGATCTCTATACCTGTTAATGATAGCCCTTTCAGATGCATATAACCCATCCCACCTGCTCACCTGATCTGCCAGGTTGAGGAGCCCAGATATTCAGGTACAGGCAGTCTGTACTTCCACGGGTATCAGTTTGGCTCAAGGTGACTTGCAGACAGCGTGACTTGAAGTCTGTGGCTTTCAGAGTTCCTGGAGTAAAAATGGAGAGCAACCAAACCCATAAGTGCACACATAAAGCCTGCAAACTAAAGTCCTTCAATCATTCTCGGCTGCAACAAACAAAAAAGTCTATAAAATTTTTACTATGTCAAGCTTAAAGCAAACCTGTGTCTTGCCATGCAGCACAACGGAACAGGTCCACTTAAATTACCTTTCCCCCAGCAGTACATATGTATCTTTCCTTTTTGGTACATCCATGTATTGAGGAGCAAGTGACTCTCTCCAAGTGATGGCACTGGTCAAGCACAAGCGCTATCACATGGAGAGAGTCTATAGCCCCATGTAAGCCAATCATCCGACATCAACACTTTCACATAGGGAGAGTCTATAGTCCCATTTAAACCAACAATCCAGCACCAGCTCTACCACACTTGGAGAGTATATATAGCCCTTTGCAAGCAAAACATCCAGCACCAGTGCTATCACATGGGAAAAGTCTATAGAATGTGTAAGCCAACCATCCTGCATCAACACTATTACACGGGGAGTGTCTATAGTCCTGTGTAGGACATCTATCCAGCACCAGCACTATCACATGGAGAGAGTCTATAGTCCCCTGTAAGCCAACCTTCCAGCAACAACACTATCACACAAAGGCAGTCTATAGCCCTGTTAAGCCAGCCAGCCAGCCAGACAGCACCAGTTCTATCACATAGGGAGAGTCCATAACCTTATGTAAGCCAACCATCCAGCATCAACACTATCAAATGGAGAAAGTCTATAGCCCTGTTAATCCAGCCATCCAGCTTCAGTGCTATCAAATGGGGAAAGTTTACAGCCTCATGTAAGCCAACCCTCCAGCACCAGCTCTATCACACTAGGAAAGTCTATAGCCCCATGTAAGCCAACCATCTATCACAAGCACTATCTCATGGAAAGAGTCTACAGTCCTGTGTAAGCCAACCATCCAGCACCAGCACTATCTCATGGGGAGAGTCTACAGCCCCGAGTAAGCCAGAAATTGAGGAACTCATAGAATAAACATGACAACTTCTTCTCCCATAAGCACAATGGGGCGGTGGGGCAATGGGACAGCAAAAGAAAGGTGAATATATGCTGCTGGGGAAGATTAACATAAACTTGTTGCTATGCACAGCATGAGAAAAACACAGGTTTAGGTTACCCTCTTAAAGTGAAAAAAGGTTCATTTTAGAAGGGAAAAAATGTATATTTTCCACAAGTATCTTTCAAGCCCAACTTCAGCCCAATGTTTTTTTTGTATTGTAAATAGTGGGAAAAGGTTGAAGCCCCTCTATTGCTCTCTATGTCCTGATTGGACAGATTTCCCCTCAATTCCAGGCAAGAAATAATACCATTGCCCAATCTACCAAACCAAAAGGAGACAATATAAAGCAGGGAATGTGGCTTTCACCAACCATTCTCTAGTGGTGAATCTAGTGGTGAATGCTATGTCTCTCCTGCCATAAAACAACAAACGTACCTGCCTGTTCACAATTTTCTTTATACATTCATTCTTTCTGTATAATTTTTCTTGTACAGTGAGCTGCACCTGTGAGTCTCATTGTGTGCATTCTTGGCACATCTTTTGCTCTGTGTTCTATCGCTGGCATCGGTTGTTCTACCCCTAATCATCAAGATGTGCATGTGCAAGGGTTATACCATCTTGCTCTGGCCAGCAAAGATGGGCAAAGATCATGGACCTGGAAGAAGACCGGGCAAGGGGAGATGAGTTTCATTTCCACTTTGAGCAGAAATAAAGCACAGCAAGGGTTATGTGCTCATTTTAGTCTAGGGAGGAAAATAACAAAGATATACTCACTTGAACCTTGGTCCCACCTGGCTGCTAGACCGGTCCCTGCAGTTTCTCTCCCCTTCCACTCCAGCAGTCTAAGAACCCTTGAGTCACCAGTATATTGGAGGTGATGACACAGAGGGACATTCCACCACCAGAGCAAAGGAGGGGACAGGCTGCAGGAACCGGTCTAGCAGCCAACCCGTGCAGTGCTGGGGTAGCCCCACTTCAAGTTTAAGTTTGTTTCTACCTGGAGTTGTTCTTTAAATACATGTACCTGGAAGATTCACCTGCAATGAATGTCAGGTTTGCTGCTTTATAAATATGCCCCTTGTATTTCTTATTGCTGTCCCCATTAGATACATTCTGTTCACTTACTCATGACCACCATCACGGACCAAAGCAGGAAGTGAGTGGAAGCTTTAAAACCCTTAGGCTAGAATCATACTATTTTTACTAGGACAATGGGCCTTATTTTTATTATGGCACTTTAAATGCAGATGTAAAACCTTTTTCTCTGGTGGTTAAATGCATGACATACTGTGCAGTCAGCACCTAGGCTTAACAACTGCTCTATAGTACAGGCCAGCAGAGCGTATCCTATGCCTGGCCGTGTGTAGAAAGGTTCCCCGATTATTCTGGACCTGAATGCCCACAGACATTCCTCGATGTGCTGAGAAATACAAAAGGTGCTTCTACAATTTCCACAAAATGTACCTGACCATCCTGGATGTTTCGCAGCTTTTTGGAGGATTTCTGGAGGAGCAGCAAAGGGGATTCCCTTGAAAATGTCAATGTATTTTGGATTCAAAATACCAATTTGCTTATTCGTTCCCTGTACGAATCCTCCTTCTGTGTACACGACTCCCAGCTGCAAAAAAAAAAGAGATTGTTTTCTCGATAGCTGGAGACGGTGTGATATTTGCCTAAGCTTCAGGTCACATGAAGCAGCTCAGGGGCACCTGTTTTATATAATTCATTATGAGGAAGTGTAAAATGTATCTGAACCCCAAAACAATGTTATATATTGCAGTTTACCAGTCCTTAGATGAGCCTCATGCAGTGCATTCGTTTTTATTGCAGGCCTTTTTTTTCCTTTATCTGGTCATTCTGCCAATTACACATTACTGTCTTAGGGTGGCAACACTCACTTGCTCTATTGCAGGCCTCAAAATTTCCACTCGCCCCCTTGCAATTGGCAAAAAAAGGAGAAGAGAGAACAGAAGCGAAGGATCACCGCGGCGGTAGTTTCCCATCCAGAGCCGGCACTAGCTCTCTGCACTCCAGGCCGCTGCAGCTTCAGCTCCACGGAGCGGGCACTCAGAGAGGCGGCTCTGATCGCACCTGTTATCACTCCCTCTCTCTCCTCCCAGCCGCACTGAAGCTGCAGCGGTCGGGAGGAGAGAGAGGGAGTGCTGACAGGTGCGATCAGAGCCGCCTCTCTGAGTGCCCGCTCCGTGGAGCTGAAGCTGCAGCGGTCGGGAGGAGAGAGAGGGATCACTCAGCGATGTGCTCAGAGCAGTATTAAAGAGCCCCCCCTCCCAGTCCACATCTTTTGAGCGACCAAGAGGGGAGAGATTAAATGCATACAACGGCGGTGGGGGGTGTTTGCAAAGGTATCAGAGAGGGTTGGCGGGCAATTGCCACCCTGCCTACGGGCCCAGACCGCCCCTGGATCAGACTAATGCCACACGTTATTAATCTTAGTGCCCCACTCAATATGACTGGGGCAACTCAGATTAATAACGTCCGAAAGATGTGGACTGGGAGGGCGGCCTCTTTAAGACTGCTCTGACTTTAAGACTGCGGCGGCGGGGAGAAGAGAACAAGAAGCTCGACTGCCATCGTCTGTGCCCGCTTCGATTGAGCTCCTTGGCGGCCACAGCAGTTTCCTCCGCCCACCTCAGCTGCCATTGGTGGGAGAGGAAGACTGCCGAAATGCAGTTGGCCGGCTTCTACTGCGCGGGAGAGAGAGCACCTGGAGCCGGCTGGACATGTAGAAAACCTCGCTGCTGCCCCCAACATTACCAGAAGAAGAGGTAAAAGTAACTGTAAGTCCCTGTACTTTCTTTGTGACCTCTGCACTGCATTACATACTGACCGCTGACCTCTGTACTGTGTACTGACGTCTGTACTGTGCGTCACACCCTGACCTCATTTTTTGCAGTTATCAAACAGATATAACAAAACACTTTCAAAGGGATCTAATAGGGTGGCAAACAGGCTGTGTTGTTAGTGGGGGAATTTGAATAAACCAAGAAGATGATGTATTGAGGGAAGAGCCCATTCTGCTGTTCCTGATCTCCTGCTCCAGGACTGAGCTTGTCCCTTGGCTTAAAGTGACACTAAACTCAGGAGTTAAACCTTAAAAATACATTCAAGTACCTCAACTATTAACAAAAATGTATCTTATTTATGTATAACTTGGCTGTAGATCCTCAAATCATCTCTAAATTGGTGCTGACACTGTCCTTCCTTCTGGAGGGAGGTTACTTTTGTTCAACATTGTCTCTGTGTGTTGTAAAGTAGCCACCGCATCAAGCTCTCTCCCGTGATGGGCTGCAATCTCGCATTTAGTTTACTAATTTGTATTGAGATTGTAGCCCATTATTGGAGTGAGATATTTCTGGCCAAATCCATCCCCACCACTAAGGGCCCTGGTCAACCCAAATTGTGCTGCCACAATAGTTGTATAGAATATGACAATTCATAGTCATAGTTAATATTCATACAAATGTGAGATGAGAATTTATATAGTTTATTTTCCTTAAAGTGACATTAAACCCTCAGATTTTTTAACATAAAACAATACTGTAATGTGCGCCTTACTGTAATCCATGGTTGTTTCCCTTCTCTTTGCTGCTCATCCTTTTAAATCTGTATCTCTTCTCATGCTGGGCAGAACTTCTGTTTTGCAGCACACTGCCTTGTCTCTGGAATGGATACACGGTGTCTGTGTATAGGTTTGTATAGGCTTGTAACCGGAGCCAGCACTACAGGAAGAGGCCCTGAGCTGAAAAGGGAAGCTCTCCCCCAGCATGAGAAGACATGAGGATTTAAAAGGAAGAGCAGCAAAGAGAAGGGAAACAACCATGGATTACAGTAAGGTACACATTACAGTATTGGTTTATGTTAAAAAATCTGAGGGTTTAATGTCACTTTAAGCCATTAGCTCATTGATATTGTATGTCTAATTCATATACTGACATCTTGTGGTCATTCTGATTATTGTTTTTTTCTGTTCCCTCCCAGCTATGATATATTTCCCCTTGTGTGTTATGTACCGCCCTTCTTGTCCACTAGTCTAGTATCAGTGGCGGAACTACCAGGGTCGCAGAGGTCGCGGCCGCGACCGGGCCCTGGAGTTCGGCCACTTGGAGAGGGCCCAGGACAGGAGGAAGGGGCCACTGGTGACCGCTGATTACCAGTCCCGGGACCTCTTCCTCCCGTCCTGGGCCCTACATGCTTCACGCTGCTCCCCTCATCTTGTTCCGGGCGCAGCGTGAAGCATCATCCAGCCGGGCAGCAGCCAATGAGAGGGAGCGGTGTAATCCCCGCCCCCTCATCACACAGAACTGCCGCAGAGTGCCGAATAGTAGAGCTGCTGCGGACACGAAGGGGGAGACAGGGAGCTGGAAGTATCAAGGAAGGTGACATGGGGTCCGGGAGCGGAACGATGGGGACATGAAGGGGGAGATAATGGGGAGATGAAAGAGGACAGTGTTTTTTTTTCTTTCCTTGTCTAAATTTTGTTTAAAAAAAAAAAAAAAAAATCTAATGTGTTTCTTCTGGGGGGGAGGGCCCTTCATGGATTCTTGCATGGGGCCCTGAGGTCACTAGTTACGCCACTGTCTAGTATCATAGCTGACAGTAACATGACCACATGTTAATCTGCATTGCATGCTTGGAAACATTACTATCTACGACCTTCAAATACCGTCTATTCATTCATCTGCTGTATCCTGCTGTCTGCTGTAACCTGCTGCATTCAAATAAAGCACCTCCGTGGATGAAATGGTATTTGGTGAGTTCAGCTATCCGCAGTGATTATATTTGCTTATACAGGCCAGGCATAGAGGTCTCAGCAAGGGATAAATCGCTAATACAACAATCTGAGTCAGAATACAGATACTTCTAGAGCCTGCACCTTGGTATTAACCTTCTGCAGCCCTCTTGCTCTTGTGTGTGTTTATATGTGTTTAATGTGTGTTTTAAGTGCCTATTTTTTATCCATGCGTTATGCAAAGTGAGGGAGGTACATTTAGAATAAAGATTTTTTTCCATGGTGCAGATACACAAAAACACACATAAATGCAAGAACCGTGAGTTTGTGTGTTTACAGTTCATTGTGATGGGCTTGGTTAACCTGGGTAAATGTACAAAAATATGCAGAGAGTCAGTACATAGGAGTGAACTAGCCACATAAGACCAGGGCAACCATCAGGGGGGTACGGCCGATACTCATGTAAGGGGCCCGGGCAGCCTGGGGGGCCCGCCCGGGTCCCTTTCATGACTATCGGCCGACGGAGAAGGGCGAGGAGGCGGAGGCATGGCCCTAGCAGCGCAGGGCCCCAGCATTGCTGCTCCAGCGGCTTCGAGACAAGCTAGGGCCCCATCAGCGACGCTGCTCGTCTGATGTCGGACTGGCCGGAAGTGATGAGGCCATGTTTGCAGGTAAGAGGAGCTAGGAAGGAAGGAAGGGAAGGAAAGGAGGGAGGGGAGGGATGCAGCCCTGACCAGCCCACCTGAGACTTCAGAGCCCACAATAGACAGTCTCAGATGGGCTGTGCAGCATATATGTGGGCTCTGCAGGGTCACTCTCAGGTGGGTCCTGCATCCAGCGCGTCACTAAGCCCTGCGTCCAGCGGCACGGGGGGGTCCAGCCTAAAGCTGTGTAAGCTGCCACAAAATTTCTGATGGCTGCCCTGCATAAGACTGAACAGGATTTCTGCCTGAGATCCAATGAAAACGATCAATGTAAATGGGCCAATAGGGCCCAATCTAGATATGTGCATATAAGGTACACATGTTATCACATGCTGCATTAACGCAGCCCATTCATTTAACAGGATGCAAACACACCAATATGAACCAGAACAACAACAAAAACCTGACGTTCTATTTTTTCTAACCTTAAAGGACCATCCAAACCTATTAGTTTTGGTGCGTTAACATGAGCATTACTGAAAACGTACCATACGCACCTAAGTGCACCACAATGTACTACCATAAGTTGTGGTGCACTACAACACATACATCGGAGGTGCATTCTCTACATGTGATGGGATGCCATTGAAAAGGTAGAGCAATGTGTGTAAGGTGCGTTTCAGTAATGCACATCTGTTAGGTCTGGACGGGCCATTAAGGTACCATACCAACACATAGACACAAATGATCTTTCATTATTTTTTTTGCCTGTTTCATTATGTTTTTTGCCTGTTCACCTTGTATAGTATCATAGCCTGGAAAGTGCGGGTTGGCCATTGCTATTGCCAGTCAGACACATAAACAGCAAGAATTTGTTGATAATCTCTTACAGTGTCTTCCCACATCAATGTTCCTCTCCGTACAGTTCAGCAATGTCCGTAGACCCCCCTAATACAGCTATGATCTTAAGATCCAGCTCGCCCAATCTACAGTTTCTCCAGTACTCCCCCTTAAATGCTGGGTTCACACCCAGGCGTATTGAATATGCGCGTTTGTTGCGCGCTCGCGATAAAAAAAATGCGCGACAAACGTGCGTTTCTGAGGGCTACTTGGCTGTATCCCAATGGAAACGCGAGACCAAAACGCCTAGGCCGTTTTGTAGGGCGTTCAGACGGGCTGAAATACGGAAAGGTGTGAACCATACCCATAGAAAACAATGGGATTTTCAAGTTTGTAGGGCCTAACATGACTTTTGAAAATTCACTGTTTTTTTAAAAAGTCCAACCCCTACAAAGTGAACGATCTTCCCTGGCAAATGCAATCTTTGCACATTTATACCATGACCACATTTTCCAACCACCAATAGAAGTTTATTGTTCACCCTACTGTGCTCTAGGAAGCCAAATCTTTTTGGTAGCCTTGAACAATGGCAAATAGAAATCCTGATAGAAAGCCACATTGATATTTGGCTCCCCCATGATGAATTGTGATGGCTTAATAACAAACAATCTCTACTAATGCCTTACCGATGCTGCATGGACAGCTGCCAGGAGGCTGGCGAACGCCAAGGTGAGAGCTATCCAGCGGGCCATTTCTGGATCTAGTCCCAAAAGGAGGGCTTACTGCTACTTTTATATACACCCACACCAATCATCAGGCGGCATGAGTCCTCATGAGATCACATGACAGAGAAGGCTTCAGTCCTTGTCTTAAATACCTCAAGGGAGGCTGTGTGAGCCTCCGCAGCTGCACACACACCACTTATCGGGTCTTAAGGCCAAATCTGTATATAAACACTACCTACATGTAACCCTTTGTTGATGTGATCTTCCTTTTTACCTAGCATGCGTCCACCAGGAGTCTTTTTTTTCGGACTAATAGGAAGATGTCACCAGCACACCAAACGATGATAACAGCAATTAAGTGCTCATTTATTGACAGATGTTGTCTCTCATTAGCAAGCGCTTTCGGGGCCACACAGGGTCCCCTTCATCAGGCTCAGAGATTTTTTTTTGGACTGACTAGTGAGTACAGCCTGAAAGTATCTCTAATATTTGGAGGTTCTATATATAGATGACGTTTTGGAAAGATATTTTGGGCATGTTTTGGCTCACTTTTGCTGATCATCAACTACAACCTGAGAATACCGTTATTGTTTCTCAATGGACAGTATTATATAAAAGACCTTTGGGGCATCTGCCTTGTCTAGTCATTAGGGGATCCACATAACTGTATTTAATTTTTACTATATCATATACAAATATACAGGCCATGTATGTGGAGCTTTGAGCTAGTATTCTCTATAACCTTCCAGAAAAAGGGGATTTAATCCTTGAAATGCATCAATCAATACATGTAATATGCTGAACTTTATTTGTAGTATTTCTTTTTAATAACGTGTTTATTTGTATACAAACTTTTTTTGTGCAGTAGATGTTTCTTGGGTGCTACATTCAAAGTCCCCTGTTTTCGTATTGATAGTTTTAACATGTAACCCTGTAGCATCCTTTCCTTCTACTTCTTATTACCTGTTGTATGGCTGAAGGACTAGCTGCAGGGGAGTATTTTCTATATATGCTTTTTTTGCAAATTATCACTTCTCCTGATCGGCATGTTGGGTTTGGTTCACATTGTCTGCTCTCTTTCTGTGTTCGGTCTCTGTGAGAACCTGTGCTGAAGAAATGCAGAGACTGCCACGGCAAGTAAATGTGTGTATGTTCACTCCATTTAAGATAAACCTTTGTGCACTGTAACTGTTACAACTGATTCTGCTAACAAAGGGCTACTTCATTATCCTGATGCTTGATACAGAATCTGCTGTCTATATACTGCTTGAGGAAATCTACCAGAAGTACTTTGCAAATGAACCACTTACTGCACCTTCTCTGAAGCTAGTTAGTTCTTAGAGACCCGATTCCTGTGCTTGATGGCCTGCTGGTGACTGTAAAATTGTATTCAACTAGTGTGTGTTCTGAACTCTTGTAAAGAAAGGCGCCTCTATACTAGGCAGGGATCTTTTTTGCTGAACTAAGTCAACACTTAGTGGATGGTCTTTCCACAACAGCTCCAGTTGCTCCTATGCTAGCTGTGTTCAAGGTTTCACAACTAAATGACACTTCACTGGGCTCTACAAAGAAATTTGAACCTAAAATTAAAGTGCAATCAGATGTGAAATCAGAGTGTCAGAAATTAGGATACTTAACCTTCTCTGTAAAGGAAGCTGTTTCTCAAGAACTTAAAGATGACTAGAAGTTTGTCTTACATGCCCAGTACAAGAACAATTGCGGGTCTTTCTAAAAAGCAAATAGACAAACTCAGAAAATGAATTGAGCCATGTTCTATGACTATACTATAGGATAAGATATGACCTGCCCTTAGCTGATGGCATCAAGAAAAATCACATAAGGTAAGCCCTTAAAACAGAATGTGGAAAATACCCCTAGACTTTAATGTCACTTTAAGAGATTGCCTTGTACACTTTGCACATGAAAGTCATCAAGAAATTGTAAATACAAAGCAAAGACTTCATCAACTGTACCGGTGACCAGACAAGAATGTCTAAGTAATAACTACCAATTTAATCTTGCAGTACTTTCTGTGACAAATCTGCTGTCACACACTCCACCACTCCAGCCAGTGTCATTTCCTGATTTGCTTGGGACAAGCTTTCATATTGATATTGTAAATCCTTTCACAGAGGCACCTGTGGCTGCCAATTTCCTATATTGGATTATTACAGTAAATGGCCTGAAATAGCATTTGTCCCAAATATAGCATCTGCTCCAGTAATTACATCTCTCTTCACAGTCTTCAGCAGCGAAGATAACCCAATGTAACCAGTGCCTGCCAATGGGCCACAATTTGTTTTATCTGAGTCTGAATCCTTTTGAAAAGAGGGAAATATTGGGCATAGGAAATCCTCAGTGTATTACCCCAAAGCAAATGAAGAGATTGAGAGCTTCAACAAAAGCCGTAATGAAGCTCTTCAGACTGCTAATCTAACAGGGAAATCTTGGATTAAAAAAAAAAAAAAAGCATTGTATTGTTTGCGATATGATTTTTTACATTGATGTTGTCTGAATTTTTCAACATTGAGGAAAAAGACTCTTTGGTACCATGGGGGCAATATGCAGAGTTCATAGCTCTGGCCTGTAAATGTCAACATTTATAATTATTGAATACTTTCAAAACTCTAATATATCAGTTTCTGTTCCTGTTATAAGGGCTGTCCCCACCTTTGAGTGGCTGAGCTGTCAGCCGGGAAGAAGGAGGGGTGCTGTTAGTCACCCGTGAAGCTGCCCCCCCTATTAGATACCACCTGAGACTACCAAATGTTATTATGGATGCCTGAACTTGTTAATGAAGCACTCTATAACTAGACACAACATCATACATTAGAGAGAATGTTACAGGAGAAGTTAGACTCCATGACAGGAAGCCGGGACGGGGCCAGAAACTCTTTGGAGTTGAGCGATCTTGCTCCTAGAGTACACAAGACATTAAAGATGCCGGCATGTAATTCAGGCCAACATCCTTGCCTAAATAACATATCAATAATCATTTCCTTCCAAATTTTATACATTATTTCCCCCGAGTGAATGCAAATAATGAACTCCAACAAAAAACAAGAGGCTGTGGAAAGTTGACTGTGAAGAGTGAAAGTTCATTGCTGTTCATTGCTGTGAATTGGGATTTCCACACCTGCTCCATTTCCATCTACCTGGCCATGGGATACACACCATATGGTACAGTCCTTCAACTTTAGTTCCCGTTTTTAAGTTTAACAGTGAAAAATAATTGTATTGCACCAGCTTCACCTCTCTATGTGCCTGGGCACACTTTGAACGTAGCTCATCAATTAATCTGCTGCCATGGGTAAGATGGGAGCTGGGGCAAACCAATTATTCTGTGCCACAGGCTTAACAAAATAAAATGGAGAAGGGAGGGGCTGTACAAAGGGTATTTGACACAGTGTGAGAGTGAAGTCATTCTAGAATGACACTCAGAGCTGATAGGTGATTGTAGGTTATTGGGCAAAGGAAGAGAGCACTGACTGTCAGAGCTGCAGAATGCATGTCATGTGTATGGAGGCCAAAACTCCACAATTCTCCAGACAACTTTCCAGGCATTATAACATGATGGAACTAAACCAGTGAAAGGAGCTCTCCCAGCACAATTGGAAGAACCATGCAAGTGGCTGGCTAAGTGTTCTGCATTATTGTAAATGGTCTGCTAAAATTACTTGTAGTATCTACAGAAACATCAGCTAAAAATGCTAGCTCCATGGACTTTCATGGCATCGGCGTCTCCGCCTCAGTATTTTGTTGAAGTCTGTCATTTAATCAGTTTTCATTGTTGGCACTTTGAATATATTTTAAATTAAGCTGGCACAGTGATTTGATACTGTAGCTCTTGTTCCTCTAGTTTACTGTAATTCATTATAGAACAGTGGCTTAGTGGTTAGCACTTCTGCCTTTGAGCACTTTGGTCCCTGGTTTGAACTCTACCTGTGTGGAGTTTGCATGTTCTCCCTGTGCTTGTGTGAGACTCCTACCACACTTCAAAGACATGCTGGAAGGTTAACTGGCTGCTGTCTAAATTGGCCCTTGTATGCATTTGAGATAGGGACCTTAGATTGTAAGATCGTTGAGGGCAGGAGCTGATGTGAATGTACAGTATGTAAAAGGACTGTGTAAACTATTGGTGCTACATATAAATATCTGTAATAAATCATATGTATGCCCCAGTAGACTGAATCACCTGCCAGATATATAGAGGATATGCTAGTGGCAAAAGTTTCATGTGGTGGTTGTTGCTTATGTGTTTAGATGAAGCACTGAAATCTTGAGGAATGCTGAATTAAGTTTTACTTGCTTAGCAGGACATTACATGTATGCATACAGGAATACAGCATTATCGGGAAACATACTGTATATACAGATAGAACTTCATGTATAATTTATAGATAAAACATGCATAAGCATAAAGACTAACATTGCACTGCAGCGCCATTTAGTACTTAAAATACATAATTACACAAGTAATAGAATCAGCATACATCAGCACATGCTGGTGTATTTCCAACATCCCTTCTCAACAGCATATGCATTGCTATATGACGTTTAGCTTCTCTCGAAGGAAACTGTAATGGCTTGGTGAGTGCGTCCGCAGTCATTTCTTCAAATGTCGATGATAGCTTGTTCTTGAGTGTCCAGGTTTTATTTTATTGGAGTGATTTTATTTCTTCTTCTGCTGCCTTTCTCCATTGATTGGCTTTGCATTTTGGTAATTTTTCTATGTCTTCCCACAATGTTGGTGCGATTATGCTATTTGTCTTAGCAGTATATGACAGCTTGTGTGGTGGTATTCCCTTTGTTGCCAGAGTGGATCTTCTAATTTCAGGGTGTTCAGCAGAATTTAATATGGAATTTGAGTTATCCATTGTGAGTTCCACCTCTTGTTCTGATTCTTGTTCGGCTTCACTTTGCTCAGTTCTCTTTTCTGGTTCACTGGGCGAATTCACTTCACAACTTCCCAATATCATTATTTCTGGAGATGGGTTCTCATCGAAGTAAACGCTGCGACTTATTGTCACTTTGTCAGTCTTTGGGTGGAGGATTCTTTATCCCTTGCTTTGTTCACTATAGCCGATCAGAATACCATCTATGGTTGTGTTCTCTAACTTGGATCACTTCTCCTTTGGAATTTTTTGCGTAAGCTTTACATCTAAACACTCTGATGTGCCCTAGGCTGGACTTCCATCCAAGCCACATTTCAAATGGGGTGCTTTTAACAGATTTTGAAGGTAGTTTGTTCGGAAGGTATGTTGCATTCATGACTGCTTCTCCCCAGTACTTCTTAGGTAGGTTGGCGTCTGACAGCATGCACCTGGCCATTTCTATAAGAGTGTGATTTTGTTTAGGAGTGTATGGTGTGGTGGTCTGGTGTACTATACCTTGTTTCTTTAGGTATGATCCCACTTCCTTACTGATGTATTCCCCTCCGTTGTCGGTGCGTATAATTCCTGGTTTTTGTTGCAATTTGTTGCTGGACATGCCAACAAGGTCTTGAAGTTTTTCTGATGTTTCATTCTTGTGCTTCATCAGATAAGTTGTTGTGTACCTGGAATAATCATCAATGAAATTCAGTAGATATCTGTTCCTGCCTGATGTGGGAGTTTTTATTGGTCTGCACACGTCATTGTGTATGAGCTCCATGGGGTGGGTGGTCTTTCTTTGAGTGGCCTGTAGAAGAGGGGTACGTGTGTGATCTTTGCTTCCATACAGCATTTGCATGTCATGAGCATTTAGCAGAGCAGTACATTTATATCTTCTGATAAGCCTCTTTTTATAATGTCTTTTATGGCTTCTGGGTTTTGGTGCCCTAGTCGTCTGTCCCATAGATGGAGACAGTTGTTTGTGTGGATTATGAGTGGCTGTCTTGACTTGTTCGCCTGCAGTGATGAGTCTGTATTGCTGTTCATCCAATTTTCCTTTTGCGAGTATATGCTTTTTGTTTCGATTTGTACATTTAATACCTCTGAATTTAACTGTGAGACCATTATTAGCAAGGGTTTTCAGTAATAGAAGGCTTCCTTCTAGGTCTGGGACATACAGCACATTTTTCACAAGGATACTCTGCTGGTCCCCTGACGGTGTGATGCAGTTCAAGAATCCTTGACTGTTACCTTCTGCAGTAATACTTTTCCCGTTTGCTAGGAAAACTTTGTCCTTTGCACTGAAATCAAGTTCTGTGAAGACGGCCTCATCACTAGTCATGTGACTTGTTGCGCCTGAGTCAATACACCATCCACCTGGTATATTGTTCTAAATCACTTTAAAAGTAGCGCTCCATGATGTGCCTGCAGTTGTGACTGCTTTAGCTCTTTCTCTTGTAGGTGCCTCTCACTTTTGCTGCTCAGCTTTCTGCTTTCTTTGTTTTGCTTTTTGCTCTCATGCACCTTAGGGGCTTTCTCGGTTTTTTAATTGTGCATATTTTCCTTTGGCATATTCTAGTGTTAGTTCCTGCTCAGATCTGGTTTCCAGAGCGTTAATAAGAGCACTGTATGACTCTGGAAGGCTGCATAGCAGTAATGCCACCACGTGGTTATCTTTAATTTGCTCTTAGCTATGTTCTATGATTTCCAGCATTGCATTCACATGTTCACGGATTTCCTGGCCTTTTTCTAGCCTTATCTTACATATCTTGCGTATCAGATATAGTTTAGTGTTAATGCAGTTTCTGTAATGCAGTCCATATAACTTTAGCTGTATGTTCTTATGTGGATGAGCTGGTTGTCGTCCACTAGCAGACTTATAATTGCTTTTGCTTGCCTGTTCTTCTTGTCCCATTCCACTGTGGGTACATTACTGGGTCTGTCTGTACTCACACTTGCCACAAGTCGACTTTGCTTAGCAGCATTTCAAGCTTGAATCTCCATAGCTGGTAGTTGGTTTTGTTGAGCTTTGCAATTGCAAACTTCATATCTGAACTGCTTGCCATCTTTCAGTAGCTTGGATATGGCATCTGTTGACTTGCAGTGTTCTGTTTAGTGTCTGGGCCCATAACCTGTTGGTTATGTGTTTAGATGAAGCACTGAGATCTTGAGGAATGCTGAATTACGTTTTACTTGCTTAGCAGGACATTACATTTATGTATACAGGAATACAGCATTATCAGGAAACATATACAGTATACAGATAGAACTTCCTGTATATACAGTATCATAGATAAAACATGCATAAACATAGAGATTAACATTGCACTACAGCACAATCTAGAGCTCAAAAGACATAGTTACAGTATATGCTGGTGTATTTCCAACAGTGGTTTGCTTCTTGTGAGAACTGATAATAAACATTTTTCTCATCGGCCTTCCCTTGGCCACCTCTGTTGGAAAGTGCTGGGAGTTCTGGTGGGGATATAGCCACTATGGATACTTGGGTTTTGTAGCAGGAATTAAAACATTTACTTAAACATTCCTGATGCAGGAATGCTAGATCGACTCGTGTGAATGAGGCCCTTATCACTTACAATAGATACTGCTTCTTTATGTTTAAAAGTTTTACTTTCCTGCAGAGTCAGCTGCTCCCGTGAGCACTGGCCCTGATATTCTGTTTTAGGGTGGCTCCTTTCCCTAGCAGGGTCCTATGGAGCCACCCTTGTGTGTGCTAGTAAGCTGTGTGTGTCTCCACAAACACGCAGGCACGGCAAGGCAAGGCACTCTGCTGCTCCTTCGTCCCTCCTCTCTTCTCCCTTTCAAGCTAGTAGATGGACAGCTGCTGGAGACCGTGCTATCCCTTGTGATATTGTACTGAACGGGAAGTTCAGGGAATCAGAGCTGAGAGAGTTGGAGCTGCTTGGAAGCATGATGACTATAAATGCTTGGGCAAAAATGTAAAGAAATACTTTGCCAGGCAATGTATATGGGAGTTGTTTTCCCTGCCAAAAGATATGCATTTCTATACTCCAGTCCTGGCACTTAGACACCCCAAAGCCCAGGCAGCTTGATGCAGCTTGATGCAGCGATGCCATACAGCTAGGTCACCTCCCTCTCCTACAGAATGTTCCTTGCCAGCACATTTGCATGCATGCACTTCTCTCTCTCTCTCTCTTATAATTTGTCAAATTTGTGTCTGACCTTGGACATATTTAAACATATCAATCTTCCCATAACATCACTCCACAGTTTAGCTATGACTTTACCAGAGATTTATACAGGAGCAACATGCTAGTGAGTTTTTATCTTCATTTCGTCAACATCTCAAGGTTATGTTTGCTTTTGCAGCTCCTGCTTGACACTGAGTGTCACCACTAAGATTGCTGTTAACCAAAATTACAAAGCCCTTCTCCAGCCAACATCAAAACCCTGACACAATTCTGGACATCAATAATAAAGAAAGGGAAACATGAAGACCAAATGTGCTTCTGCAATGTGCATTTTATTTCAGATTCAAATTTCATTTCATCATTACACATTGGGCAAATTGCGATAGGTGGCGCACCAAAACTTGACATAAGGAGACCTCAGGTCCTGTTTCATGGACTTACTATTGATTTTGTTGTTGATTTCCAGGTACATTCCGTACTGAGTATTGTAACTCAGCCAAGGTGTGGGGACTTTAGAGTTTCCTTTACTGGGATCTCTGTCAAAATGAAAAATAATGTTTTGTTGAGAGGGAAGTACAAGAGGAATGGGTGTTTTATGGTTTTGTGTGTAAACCATTTTCAAATGTGTATGGCTAAGGCTTGTGACAGCCATGTTTTCTGTCTCTGCAAACAAAAAAGAACAAGGCAACTAAAGGATAAAGTGTTGATGATTTAATTTTCATTTAATTTATTTTAACCTTCATTGGCTTACCAACAACTATATGTAGTATGTACATTAATGTAACTGGATATAATTTAAATGGATCTCTTAAGGTGGGACCTCACACTACATAGATGTTAGTATATTTTGTTGACCTAGCAGCCTAATGCATGGTCAATTATAATTCTTTCCTATTACAGAGATGGGTGATTCTATGATTTACAGCTGTAAACCTATTAGTTTCTAGCCTTAGGACAAAATGAAACCTAAGCCAATATCTTAGAGTAGCAGTTGAAAGGCAATTTAGCTACAGCTGACCAGTAAGGTCAGCCAGGTTCTCTTCTGTGAGGGATGAGAATGGTGCCCATATGTCAGACTTCAAGTGGACATATAGCCACTAACTGGTTAATAGAGCAACACTAATCTTGTCTTTATTTTTAAACAATCTAAGCCTAAGAATCATTCCCCCCTGCCCTCCTCATACTATATATACCCCCTTGTACATACTTTAGGTCAGCATGAGACCCAGTATAGGCGCCATGACCTATACCAGGCTGCACAGTACTGGATATGTGGGTCCTATTGTCCATAGACCCTACTGGAAAAGCGATCTCCTTGCAGGCTTGCAGAAGATGGCTATTCAATTAGGGCCTATAGAACAAAGCTGCACAGCCTCCCCAGCTTGAAAGAGGACATAAGCACTGCCTGGCCAAGGTTGTGGCTCCTGCACCAGGTGTATACCGACAGGAGGTGAGGGGGGTAGGCTTTTAGGCTTAGGTTGTTCAGCTTGTGTTAATAAACTGACTAATGATTACTGGAGTAAATCACGCGAGTGAGCTTTAAATGAACCCTGTCATGAAGCAGATGTACAGAGAAAGCACTGATGAAAGCAGCTTTTCCCCAACCCTAGTACCACATGCTAGTTCTATAGCTGTGATTTAGAGAATAGACTGAGATAGGGTTCAGAACTAGTAGCCAGCACATGACTTGGGAAATGGTTGTTTCTTTTAACTACCTCCCGGCCAGCCGCTGTGTATACACGGCCTGCCGGGAGCTTCTTGGATGTAACTGGGCGTGTATACACGTCCTGTTAAATCCCCGCTATTTGAATCACAAAGGTGATTTGCTTCATAACAGAGCCCCATCATCTTCTTGGAGAAAATCAGCCATGTTTTTAAATGTCACCCATGTTGTACAAGAAAAAAGTTAGCATACCCGGTTGCAGCAAAGTTGGTCCAGTAAGCCATCATGGCCTCAGAGACATCACGATCTTGTGGTCTGTAAGCGAGGGTGTTCTTGAATGGCTTGCCAAACATGTACTGCAGGTCCTCAGCATGATCAGCACCCACCCAGTTTGGGTAAACAGGCATGCGAGTTGGGTGAGTGAACAGGTAGCTGTAGGTTTTGGCATTCCTAGGATAAAAAAAGAAAAAGAAAAAAGAAATTGTGAGCTAATTATTTTTACTGCTATCGTTTCAGTCTCAAATCAGGATTACAATCAGTTACCTTTTGCTGTGTTTGGATCTGTGCTTTTATTTTCAACTCTATTTAAAGAACACCTGTACATAGACAAATGCAGAGGCTGCCAATACTGACCTGTCTGAGAATGCTAGTTGGCTCGCTGCATCATCCTTTGAGTTACTGACCTTGACCAGGCATGCATCTAGTGAAGTCAGAGCTCCTGATTTGTGTACTTGTTCTACATCAGTGACTCAGAGAATATTGAAGACTTTGGATCAGCATAACATCCAGGAATATAGCATTTTTAAGGAAGAACAGTCTTGACAGCTTTTGTATTTTTTTCCTTAAGAATTTCCTCTGTGTAACACAGAAGAAGCCTATATACATGGATACAGTTCTAATAAAGTTACTTGGAGCAAATTACAAATTCAGAACAGACAAGGCAACCTTAGGCATATAGGCAATGCAATGTCAGATGGAAGACTCAATACACATGCTGCTGAAAAGGCTTTATTATTACAAGGGTTGTATAGGAAAGAAGAATACAAGGGGAAGATTAGAGATCAAGGAAAGGTAGAGCAATGAAAAGACAAGGTTTGGAAAAGAAATGGCGTGAAGTTTAAAAGGGGGAGGGGGGGATAAGTCATCATAGGCAAGGTGATGTAATCATATCCAGTTCTGCATTGCACCTAGCCACTTACAGAAAAATGCATCTCTGCTTTTGACCTAATATCCTAATAAGGTGAACCTACCTCAGCTGACTCATTGTACCTTAAAGTAAACCTGTCATAAAATAGGGCATTTCAAACCCAGCATGTGATGAAGAAATACATTAGCAGATGTACCCTTAGTGACAATCATAGAATGATCATTGGATCTGGAGATGCAGGCAGCTGAAGTGAAGTATATCAAAGCCAAACCTTTTTTTTAACTTTGGATAGAGTGGGGACGATTCTTGTCCCATTTGGAAGATTTCCCTTGATTTCATTTTCTGTAGACATAACAGGAAATGAGAGGAAATCTCACCAAAGTGAGTGGAAATCCCCTATTAGACAGTTGTCACTGCAACAAGTGTCCCCATAAGTATAAGTCTACTTTATTTCTACATCTATTGGTCATTATTGGTCCCAGTGATAATGGTAACTATGAGAAATTAAGGTTCTAAGGCTTCCCCAATTGATGTAAATCTTGAAAAATCTTTTTTACCCCCTTTCCTCCCCTACCCTTAAATACAGCATGCATGCATACAGAATGTGCATTTGGACACTAACATAACAGATATACAGCACAGAAAAAAATAATATATATACATATATATATATATATATATATATATATATACTGTATATTCTGAATACAGAAAATATACATATTAGAACTTCCAGTGACCAGTATGAGAGAGTGAGAGCGATAACACCAAATTTAACACACCTGCTCCCCATTCACACCTGAGACCTTGTAACACTAACGAGTCACATGACACCGGGGAGGGAAAATGGCTAATTGGGCCCAATTTGGACATTTTCACTTAGGGGTATACTCAATTTTGTTGCCAGCGGGTTAGACATTAATGGCTGTGTGTTGAGTTATTTTGAGGGGACAGCAAATGTACACTGATATACAAGCTGTACACTAACTACTTTACATTGTAGCAAAGTGTCATTTCTTCTGTGTCGTCACATGAAATGATATAATAAAATATTTACAAAAATGTGAGGGGTGTACTCACTTCTGTGAGATACTGTATGTAACTGCCAATGCCCCCTCTACATCTCATAAAACATAGGACAGTAAATTACAGGATCAGGGCTATTCTAGGCACACATGAATAATGGCCTATTTTTGCATAGGCTCCACCCATCTTTTACATAATTACATTTACAAAATGGACAAGAACAATGCATTTGTTGAAACAACAACATTGTTTCTGTTCCAAATATAGTTACTATTCAACTGTAAAGTTCACCAAACATTGGGGGGGTGTAAATGTTTTGAGCTCCACAGACCCTTGTGACTCCTGTCAACTCCTACAGGATTTACCAACAAATGTCCAGAGCCAGCCAAACATAGGGAAAAACTGCCGGCCTACAGATTTCTTACATTAAATGCAGCTGTCAGGACTTACTGTGCATGCATGTAATGAAGGGCCAGAGCCTCTTGCGTTGGGACCAGGAAGATGTAATCCGTCTCTAATTCAACAACGGTCTTCTTCATGAGCTCCTGATCTGGATTTGTTCCCCAGTTTCCTGTGTAAAGTTCGAAAGCGACATCCAGGCCAGAAGTTCCTTTAGGAGAAGTCAGCCCCTCCACAAGCTTATGCACTTCCTCCCTGCCCATTACATCAACGGTGGTCAATGTACCCCTCTATGACAATAGTGGTCATTGTAAATTTCCGCCTTAAATTGGAGGTCAGTACAATTGTATCTCTTACATTGGTAGTCATTATAAATTCTCCTATTACATTCGTGGTCAGTGTAAATCCTTCTGTTACATTGAAGTTTTAATTCCCCTATTACAATGGAGTATTAATTCCCCTATTACAATGTAGTTTTAATTTCCCTATTACAATGTAGTTTTAATTCCCCTATTACAATGTAGTTTTAATTCCCCTATTACAATGGAGTATTAATTGGCCTATTACAATGGTGGTTGATGTAAATGCCTTCATTGCATGTGTGTAGTGATAGCATTACCTTGTTATATTGGTGGTCAGTAAAGTGCCCCCAAACATTGGTGTTTAATGATAGAAGGCCCAATTACATTGGTGTCATTGGGTAAAAGGCCCTTATTAATTGGTGTCAGTGAGAAAAGATCCCCCATTCATTGGCGATTAGTGGTTACTTCTGAAACAGGAGCTCCTCTGCACATGCTGATCACCTGTCCCCTTTGCAGTGGAACAATAAGGTATTGTCAGGTAGCGCCCCATAGACACGGAACTTGACCAGAGTAAATGTATTCACTGAAAGCACCTTGGCCATCATCGGGCCACTGATGTTGTTGGGCCTTTTACAAGCAGGGAAAGCCTGCACCAAGACCTTAGAGGCTACTGTGCCCCTGCACAGGCTTCACAGCTGATATATCTGCCACTGACTCTGGACCCAGAAAAATATGTCAGTGGCGAGGTCGGAGCGTTTAGGGATAGCGTGGACTTCAAATCGCTGCAGGTGTGCCATGTTGTACAAATATGATGTACGTACTTGCACATTATGGTAAGAGCCTTGGGGGATCCATGTGCATTCAGTTCCACTTTAAGTAAACTTTACAATTGTGATTAGAAATTCATATCAAAGCTACATAGTAATTCGCTTTAAACTTCACAGTTGACCAAGTCAAACATAAGCACTTGTTTTGATGTGGAAGAATCAACAAAATAGATATACTCTACTTTTGAATGCCAGATACATGAGTACAGATTGATTTTTTCCCCTCTGTGTGGCTCCTCAACAGTCATACAAAGGAAAAAGGTCAGATCCCATAATGCAATAGGAGCTTTCATTGTTCCACCTTCTTTGAAGCATGATGTAATGCAGAGGGTTTGCATTGTAAATAAATGAAGTAAAAGTGTTATTTGGCTCCTCTTTTCAGCATTTTCAGAAGGTCAAAAAGAACAATATTAATCTGTGGAATAAGAATAAGAAATTACACTGTTATTGACACTCACTTATATATTTTCTGTAAAGGCCTGTTTATGGCTGCCATGTCAATCCCAGCAAATAAGTGCCCGTCCATGTTGTTCACTCCAGCTATATAGTCCACATTAGCAGCATTGTCAAACAGATTCCTGGGGTCTTCCGGGATGAAATCGCCATCAATGACTGGACTGAAAGCCAGATAATGTACCAAGGGGTCTGCAGGCATAGAAGACAATGGAGCTGAATCTACTTGTCATCCAGAAAAACATCCACCCTCACATATAAAGCACAGTGTGTGACCAAACGTGGAAAGTCTGGTGGAGCAACAATGACTGTGTATGAGCGGAGAGTAGAAAGACAAAGCCAGCACAGACCAATCACCCCACTATCCGGAGATAGAGGGAGACTCAGCATAATAATAATAATATGGGAGCTCTCAATGGACATTGGGCAAGTGGATGAGGATTAGGTTTTTTGGCTATTAAAGAAACGGCAGGCATTTTGTGGTATCTTCTCTTTGGCTGAGATTTTACTTTGAATGGCTTAACATGGCCAACAGATTTGCTGTAAAAACCTGTCATGGGAAACATATGCAGGCCTCCTAAAAACGCTAGCTGCCTAGCTGTGTCTGGCTTCAATTGTTTTGAGTTACACAAGAATCAGACAGCAAATGCATATAAATAAAAATAGCAATGCCGAAGAGTCAGCCAAATAAAGAGAACAAATAGGCAACTGGCATTTTCAGAAGGGAAAGGTCAGCAAACTATTTCAAGAAATGAAAGAAAACTAAAGCTGATCTTCATGCAGATATAAAATACGCAAATTAATGCAGCTCTGTATATAATAATATATCCTTAAAGGAGAACTATGAGGTGAGTGATTTTCACTCACCCTCATAGTCCGAGCCGACGGGTGACAATGAAACTGTCACAGGGCGGCTCAGTAGATCGGGAAGTGAGCAAACACATACCGTCGCTCGCTCACTTCTCGATCATGTCCCTGCAGAAAGCCGTGACTGTCACTCACGGCTCCCTGCAGGGATTTCCCCCCTCCCCTCTCCGATCCTCCAGCGCTGACTGGCAGAACGGACGTGGGAGGGGGCGGGTACAGCTGGCTCTGCCTCTAGTTGTCAATCACGCAGCTGTGTGGATCTCAACAGTAATGTTGGGATCCGTCCCGGCTGCGGCGGTCTCAGTATACCGCAAGCTGTAGCTCGTGGTATACTGAGCTTTGGGTCACGGGAGGACGCTAGTTTGTGTCCTCCCGTGACCCTTAGGAGAACTATGGGGAAAAACACCTCCCCCATAGTTCTCCTTTAAAGTATTTTATAAATGCAAACAGTGTAAGTACCTGAATTTGACTAGGTAGCAGACTTCTGAAAACCCTGTACATCAGAGCTCAGAAGTGGTAGGGAGAAGCAGCGCATTTAGCTCATCAGTGTGCTGCTTCTCCTTTCACTGTACAGTCACAAGCTGAGGAGCAGTGAAACTGCAGCAAAATAAATCTGGTCTCCTCCGCTGTCAGATAGTACTATGCTGTGTGGCAAAGCTGTGTATTATAGCTGTTTGCCTGGAGGCTTTCATCTTCTACCATACTAATACTGTTTCTGTACTCACATTTTAGGTTGACAAAGTCCAGCTGATAGGCTAGAGTGATGGCCTTGGGATCTGTCTTCCTCAGGCAGTCGGTCAGGGCCTTAGTGTCGTTAACAGGACAGCCAACATTTTGTGCAATCTGCAAAGAGGAAGATCACTTCTAATAGGTACGTCTTTATGAAAGAATAACTTTTCTTTTCCAACTTTTCAGTAGTTTCTAGCGGCAGATCTGTTTAGGTCGTTAAATGTTATAGGCTGCTAATATGCAAATGAAGCAAGCTCTTAAAGCAAACCCCTGAATGATTTCATGCTGCCTGTCCACTTTGCGATCATTAGGAATCACTTGTAGCCTTGATGTGTTATTGCCCGCTTCAACTTTATCACCATGAAGGACACATAAAGAGCAAAATGTATTACAATTTATCTGAGCGGGTTTTGTTTTTTAAATTCTGGCTTGCTATGATTTTTAGTTTTTTTTTGTAATTAACATGCTAAGGAGGAGAAACAGCCAAGCACAGATATTACATTATTTTATTTTTGGTGAGGTAGGCCATTAAAGGTACTATAAAACACTGCATTACCCAGCTCGCCATAACCTAGCTGGAATACCCTCTCTCTGATCCCCGTGGTATACTTATCTTACACAAGGCATGTCTAATTTCAATAAAATGGTAGAAAGTAAAGCCAAACTCCAGTAGCAATCTTAACACCATGCAAATTGCCAGCAATTGATCGCTAGGAGTAGCACCTGATTGCTGAGCTGACAGAACAAATGGTAGCCAGGAAATGAGGTGGGCTCCATCTGACTTACTACGGTTGTAATGCACACAGTGAAAAGATCACTAGATGCAGTGAAAACAACTATTGTGCAGGAGAGGAATCTGTACAACCGTGCAGGACTAAAGTTAAGGCGTGAGTTCAGCTTTAGATAGAGGCTACATCACAGTTTTACTTCAAAGCAACATTCAAAACTTCTATTTTAGAGAAGGTGCAAAAACTCTGCCAGGTTTTTCTTGCTGTTTCTGAGGTGGGAGATTTTCCCTTACTTCTTGTTTGGTCACGATATCCCTACTTTCTATGGGCTGAGAGGAAGTGAGGTAAAATGTCTCCCCTATAGAGACTCAGACAGCAGTAAAAAGTTTTTTAGCTCTTCTACACTAGCTAAAAACCCCCCCCAAAAAGTCTGACCTTGAGTTGGTCTTTAACCAGATGGGACTCTCATGTCCAAGTGGGTCGTTTTGCATACTCCTCATCTTGGATACAACATTAAAAAAAATTGTGTGCAAAAATATACAACAAACCATTTAACAAACACATGTGCTTGCAGCTGAAATACCTTTTCCGCCCACACAAGGGGATCTTTCTGAATAGCCCATGGGCACATTCCTACTCCGCTCTGGCTGATAGCACGTTTGATCAGTCCGACGTTGTATGGAGTCAGAGTCTGTGACACAAGGGGAAAACAAGTAAGAACAAACTTATTTAATAAGATAAAAGGCAGTGTGCAAAGTGCACAAACTCAAACCAGCCAATCACAATTGAGTTTATCCCTGATATGAGTCCAATAAAGTATAACCTGGCTTCCTGCTATGCTGATCCAGCTGTTTTCTTTCAGACTGTCTCTCTCTAATTAAATCTCTATAAAGCCCTGTAAGCTGGGGGGAGAAGTCACTCCTCTGACACATTCAACTGTGTGTACTTTTGAGCTTGGGCTGCTGAGTTCTGTAAGCAAAATATACAAAGACAATCTGCCACTTTAATCTGGGAATGTTGAGACCTACTTTCAGTGTGCAGTTAAGGAGGGTCTACTCAGCATTTTGAAGATTAGCAGAGGTACTTGGAGCACCATAAGTTGCCTACAAATCAGCAGCAGAGTTATTTTAGAGACATCACAAACTATGGCAGGTTCACTCAAAAGCCCATTTTCTGCATTTGTGCGCCCCCCAACAGTTGGATGATACTTGACATCAAGAAACAATGAAGAAGATAAGCACTGATTTGCAGATCAATGAGTCTGCAGGGGGCAGCGCCATAGAAGAGGTAAGTATTGCAGCAACACAAACTCCCCCGTGTATTTTTCATTACCAGAAAAGGCCTGGCCCTTTTTTGGGCTTTAGGGTATCTACAGACACAAAGTGCTCATCTTTAAGAAAAACTGAATTTAGATGGGAAGTATGCCTGTGCAGGTAGCCCTTTGTTCATGTCAGATAAGGTTTGCATTTCTATACGAGTCCAATGGGAATACAAATCCTGTTTGAAGCAGATCAAATGCAGGTCAGAAGGGAGTCAACTGCAGGTCAAATGCACCTGTCAATCAATTCTGAATAATTTCAGATGGGTCATAAAACTGATGCCATTGACACAAGCCCAAGTCCCTTAGTCACCTGCAGCGAGACACTGGCGGCTCCAGCTGACTCTCCAAAAATGGTGATGTTGCTGGGGTCACCTCCAAAGGCAGCGATGTTCCTCTTTACCCATGCAATGGCAAAATGCTGATCCCACATACCGTAGTTTCCTAAGTAGGAAGAACACAGAGGTTAGGCAATAGCAGATTGTAGTACAGGTTTCCTTAGAATAGAGTCTGGTGCTTAGACTACCCCATAAAATGAATTACTTTTCATTAAATTAGCCATTGCATGCACCACCTTTCAGAGACTCCAGGAAAGCATGTCTGCAACTTGGACTAAGACACTAGGTTAATGTTTTCAGTATGGAGTTACTCCTGTTCACTATTTCTGTCTCATTAAAGTCTTCAGAAGGACTTGGACTAAGACAACTTTGACTAAGACAACAGGTTAATGCTTTCAGTATGGAGTTACTCCTGTTCACTATTTCTGTCTCATTAAAGTCTTCAGAAGGACTTGGACTAAGACAACTTTGACTAAGACAACAGGTTAATGCTTTCAGTATGGAGTTACTCCTGTTCACTATTTCTGTCTCATTAAAGTCTTCAGAAGGACTTGGACTAAGACAACTTTGACTAAGACAACAGGTTAATGCTTTCAGTATGGAGTTACTCCTGTTCACTATTTCTGTCTCATTAAAGTCTTCAGAAGGACTTGGACTAAGACAACTTTGACTAAGACAACAGGTTAATGCTTTCAGTATGGAGTTACTCCTGTTCACTATTTCTGTCTCATTAAAGTCTTCAGAAGGACTTGGACTAAGACAACTTTGACTAAGACAACAGGTTAATGCTTTCAGTATGGAGTTACTCCTGTTCACTATTTCTGTCTCATTAAAGTCTTCAGAAGGACTTGGACTAAGACAACTTTGACTAAGACAACAGGTTAATGCTTTCAGTATGGAGTTACTCCTGTTCACTATTTCTGTCTCATTAAAGTCTTCAGAAGGACTTGGACTAAGACAACTTTGACTAAGACAACAGGTTAATGCTTTCAGTATGGAGTTACTCCTGTTCACTATTTCTGTCTCATTAAAGTCTTCAGAAGGACTTGGACTAAGACAACTTTGACTAAGACAACAGGTTAATGCTTTCAGTATGGAGTTACTCCTGTTCACTATTTCTGTCTCATTAAAGTCTTCAGAAGGACTTGGACTAAGACAACTTTGACTAAGACAACAGGTTAATGCTTTCAGTATGGAGTTACTCCTGTTCACTATTTCTGTCTCATTAAAGTCTTCAGAAGATACATGAATAAAGCTATTTTTAGTACTGAATTATTTGACAAGTGTCGTGTCTGGTGGGCAGAACTGGGAATTTTGGTTGAGTTCAGTTGCCAGTGAAGTCCCTAAGATGTATAGGAAGACAATATATTATTCAGCGTGCCAGAAACCACAGTGTTGACTGGAGTTTCTCTTTAATTTAATTATTAATTTGGTACAATTTTCAACTGTGAGAAAAATCCTTCTGTGGCAAATAGGGCTTTCTGCCAATAGTAAAATTAAATAACAATGTAAATATCAGAATCCTACTCAAGGACATACAATTCCTAATTTCACCCTCTCCTGGCTGCAGACCCACAAGCTTAATCCATCCACCATAAGATAAAACAGGTGAGCTGCACATTAGTCTTAATGACGGGTAATTCTTTATTTACAGAATGTCAAGGCTCTGCCAACCAAGACTCCTCCCCTAACGTGTATCACAATTCAATAGAGCTTATTAGTAGAGAGGCAGGAGACCAAGCAGCTCCACGTGTATTTTATCATCTGTCCTTCTTGGAGAAGTTCTCCACACTTACTGTTTTGATGACACAGCAGGACATTAGGAAAGGAATTCTCCCCAATGGGGACATAGACATTAGACAGCATTAAAACTACAAAACATTTTGCCTAAATTTCCCCTTTAACAAAAATGGTTACCTGGAGCATTGGCATCTCCTGTGCTCAGAAATCCCAGTGGTCCCAATCGATAGTTAAATGTCACCACAATAACATTGCCTCGAACTGCCAGCTCTTCTCCATCATACAGATAATTGTCAAGAAAATTAGCTCCTTGTCCACCTCCAAGCAGAAAGCCTCCACCATAAATCCAGACCATAACGGGGAGCTTTGTGGACACTGAACAAGAAACGAAGAGCATTAAAGAGCGATGGAGAGACTATGAAGTGGCACTTTTAATGTTCTTGCTGCAGCGGTTCTCCTCAAGTGCCTGAGGCTGTTTACATGTATTTTTCAAGTGTGCTACTTATGTCAAGGCTTTTGCTTCTCTGCAATAAACAAAATAAAGCACAAAGAAAAGAACCTCTTTTTCGATTGTACAAGATGAAGAGTAACGCTGGCCATACACCGCTTCTGACACCGTGAAAAATCACTAGATTCCCCTATCCAAGCTAAAGAGCATGGATGGGGAATCTCCCCTGTCAGTGCTGGCTATTGGATTCTGAGAGCCGGAGCCCGCAGCTTTCAGAATGCCCAAACAGCAAATGCATCTTACAATTTTCCACTCGTTCTTTCGGCAAAAAAAAAAATCAACTTTTGTAGAGCCAGGTGATGCCGGTAGTGCTACCTATGGATCAGATGTCAGGCAATTCAGCACGAAACAGCCACAATTCGATCTGTGTATGGGCAGCTTACATCTCTGCATTTTCCATGCTTGCAAAGCAGTGTGTTTTCAGCCTGGATTTATATAGTTACATAGTGTTACATAGTATTTGAGGTTGAATAAAGACATTAGTCCATCAAGTCCAACCTATTAGGATCTCATTCTAGGAGTACCCGTACCCCTGTATATTACGGTCCCTTAAGAAATCGTCCAAAAGTTTCTTGAACAATTCCACATTATTTGCTGAAATCACCGCCTGTGGCAGTGAGTTCCAGACCCTAACTGATCTTACTGTGAAGAACCCCCTTCGCCCCTTGTGCTGGAATTTTTTTTCCACCAATTTTAGGTGATGGCCTCTAGTTTTTGTAATGGAGTTAATTTTAAACAGTTTATCGCTAATGTTGCTACCACCATTGAACATTTTGTACATGGAGATCATATCCCCCCTTAATCTCCTCACCTCCAATGTGAACATGTTTAAATTTAGTAGCCTTGTCTCGTAGCTCTGGTCCTCCATACCCCTAATTAGTTTGGTTGCCCTCCGCTGGACTTTTTCCAACTCAAGGACATCTTTTCTTAGTACTGGTGACCAGAACTGGACCGCGTACTCCAGATGAGGTCGAACCAATGATCTATAAAGTGGCAAAATTATAGACTTGTCCCTGCAATACATCCCCTTTTTAATACAGGACAAAACCCTGCTAGCTTTGTTTACAGCAGCCTGGCACTGCAAACTACCTTTCAGTTTGTGGTCTACAATGACCCCCAAATCCTTCTCCATTTCTGACTTCCCCAGCGGCATACCCATAATTGTATAACCCATTTGTTTATTTTTAATTCCAAAGTGCATTACTTTGCATTTATCGACATTAAACCTTTATACTTTCTTTCTCTCTGAAACCAAATCTCCAAAGCAACTTCCCTCCTATGCCACTTCACTGGCTGTCCTTAATGTCATGAATGAGTTAGGTGTTGCTCCTTTGCTGATGAAAATGCTGAAGAATCTACCTCACTAGTATGGGAGTGATGCCTCACTCATTTAGACAGCAAGGGAAAGGGAACAACGCCTTGATCATCCAGCTAGCAAGGCAGTGATGGCTTGCTCATCCAGCCAGGGAGGAAGTGTCACCTCACTCATCTAGCCAGGGAGGAAGTGTCACCTCACTCATCTAGCCAGGGAGGAAGTGTCACCCCACTCATCTAGCCAGGGAGGAAGTGTCACCCCACTCATCCAGCCAGGGAGGAAGTGTCACCCCACTCATCCAGCCAGGGAGGAAGTGTCACCCCACTCATCCAGTCATGGAGGAAGTGTTACCCCACTCATCCAGCCAGGGAGGAAGTGTTACCCCACTCATCCAGCCAGGGAGGAAGTGTCACCCCACTCATCCAGCCAGGGAGGAAGTGTCACCCCTCTCATCCAGCCAGGGAGGAAGTGTCACCCCTCTCATCCAGCCAGGGAACAAGTGTTGCCCCTCTCATCCAGCCAGGGAGGAAGTGTTACCCCACTCATCCAGCCAGGGAGGAAGTGTCACCCCACTCATCCAGCCAGGGAGGAAGTGTCACCCCTCTCATCCAGCCAGGGAGGAAGTGTCACCCCTCTCATCCAGCCAGGGAACAAGTGTTGCCCCTCTCATCCAGCCAGGGAGGAAGTGTTACCCCACTCATCCAGCCAGGGAGGAAGTGTCGCCCCTCTCATCCAGCCAGGGAGGAAGTGTCACCCCTCTCATCCAGCCAGGGAGGAAGTGTCACCCCTCTCATCCAGCCAGGGAGGAAGTGTCGCCCCTCTCATCCAGCCAGGGAGGAAGTGTCACCCCTCTCATCCAGCCAGGGAGGAAGTGTCGCCCCTCTCATTCAGCCAGGGAGGAAGTATCACCCTGCTCATCCAGGCAGTAAGAGAGTAATGACAAATTGCTACATTGATACTCTTAATTTGGGAACCATTTTGCTCATCACTAGTGTCAGCTATAAAATTAAGTTAATAAAGTTACAATATTCTAAATGTCAAACAATCATGCATGTAACCCTCTTAAAGATAATGTTCTATTTTTGTGTTTACTGACCTGCTTTACGAGACTGGGGGACCCAGATATTCAGGTAGAGACAGTCCAGATCTCCCATGATATCAGTCTGGAGCAGAGTTGCCTGCATACAACGTTTATTGTATTCTTTAGCTTTCAAGGTACCTGCAGGACAAATTTGTAAAAAAGGTGATGCTGAAAATAGGCTTTTTTTCAGCTATTGTATACAGTTGTCCAGACTACCTGGGACTTAAAGTGGACCTTTACCCAAATCTTTAAAATAACAACAAACACACCTTTAGAAATGTTTAGTAATGACAATCTACAAACACACACTTCTAGATAATTTCCGGCTTTGTATTCTTTGCACACCTTATTTATCTTTTCTTCCCCAGTCTTCTGGCAGTGGCCATGTTTACTAAGGGCAGATTACTAGCTCTCCTTTTACTTCCTGAATTTCTGGCACATGTGACTAGACATGTGACTAGGTATAAGGTAAAGACGACAACCACGCATGCACGCAAACGTCCCAATAGAACTGGACGGAAATATGCTGCGGTGCGCATGCGTGCACAATCAGAAATACGCACAAAGTTGCACAAACAGCAGGCGCACAGGAAGTGACACAACAGGCATTAGGGAAATGACCTATTTAAACGAGCCTGCCTTGCTCACTGTGCTGATGGTCTTTCAGCTGTGTGTGTTTGTTCCCTGTGCCCGTGATCCTGGAAGGTTAATTGGCTGCTGCCTGTATGCATGTGAGATAGGGACCACTATACTCTCTTCACAATACTCTCTAAAACCATCCCTAGAAATAAGAATATCCTACTATTGATTTATAACCCCACAGGAATTAGAATCCTGGCTCACAGCTGCTTCAATGGGTAGCAATGTCTGCCCAGATCCACATCCAGACATTCCAACTCTCCCGGATGTTCCAGGAGCCCCCCGCTATTAGATAGTGGCTCCCGGCCGACCGGGAGAGAAACATTTTCTCCCGGAAAGGTTTGCTCTGCTCTATCTAGCAAAGTAAACCTTTCCCTGCTGTCTGTTTTTTTGTTTTTTTACTCTGATATCGGAGCCACCGGCCGCCGTCAGAGTAAGAAAAGCATAGAAATTAATATTTAGATTGCTATTGGCTATTTGAATTTGCAATAGCCAATAGCAGACTAGCTATTGCACCCACCCAGTGCTCCAGTCAATCTCCATCATGTTCTCCATCAGGTCCTCTCTCTGCTGATTGACAGCAGCAGAGGGTGGGTGCAATAGGCAGCTTATTGTGTGATAACATTCAGAGATGACAGGTCCTCTTTATTGAGACCTGCAGGCTGCATACAAGTAATCTCAGCGGCATCGGTGAAATCACTTGTACAAAACAAGTGGCGGCTTCCCCGTTGTACATTTAGCTCAGTTTGCCCGGAGCAGGATTAATGCAGAAAAAAAAACTACCTGCCTGATGCCCGAAACTGCTTGTCCTGGGCATCGGGTGATAGGAATTCCACACCCCTGCTGCCCCTCCACTCCCTGCTGTTCCCCCTAGACCAGGCCTCTGTGGCCTTGTGGAAATCCGGCCCTGGTCACATCCTTGCAGTTTTAGGACTGTATCCATAAATTGTAATAAAGGTTACTCCATGGATTTTTATAGCTCAAACCCCGATTACATCTATGTTAAAGCCCAACTGAAGCCACAGAAATACATATGCAGTCAGATAGATATGGCACAGCCTTTATGTTCATAGTCTTATTTTCTTTTTTCTTGTTATAGACATTGTGCAATGTACAGTATACAAATAATGGTCTCTATATGACTGTCCAGTCCAACAAGCAGTTAGTCCCAGTGCACTCAGTAATCAGCACTTAGTAACAGACTTGCATTGCAGAGCAATAGAGAGTCGGACTAGTAGATACACTCCTCTGTTCCTCTGCAATACAAGTCTGTGTGAGGACATTTGTAATAAGAGGTGTGACTGCTACTCAGCTCTGCCATTATAGAGCACTGGAGTGAGGACAGGAAGCTGCTTTTCAAACCATTAAAAAAGATAGTCATGAATCATAACAGGTGGTCATACAGGATTGTAAAGTGTTAAAAAGACATGAGACTTATCTTGCAATGACTCATGGGACCTGTAGTTCCACAACAGGCTGGAGTTGCCCACCCCTGGGCTACAGGAAGACGCCACTTGTTTATTTGCTGCTTGTTTGTTTGTTTAGCAAGATGTATTAGTCCCCGCTCACATCTGTGCCAATTGAAGCGCTTCATATGTCACGTGACAATGCACAACAAAAGGAATCCCATTATTTTCTAAAGGACCCGTTCACACCTATGCAATACGCTTCTTTGCGACTTGGAAAATGGTGCAGGCGCCTTTTTTTTAAAGTCCATTTATAGCCCCATAGAAACACAAGAAATATGCATGTAACATGCAGTTTTAAGGCATGACAACAAGCCCCCAACTTCTTTGGCCAAAACAAAAAATACATAATGCATGAAAATGCATGTAAAGACCCATCTGCTGAAGCGCTCCATGCGTTGTACAGCTCCAGTAGTGTTTACTTAGTCATTGTTTACTTCTTTTCCCCCTAAACTTTATGTGAAGTGTACAATGTTAGGGCCACGGAAGCAAAATAGGAGAAGTGGCCCCATGGGATTGTCGCCCCTATCACCCATGTGTTTTTGTTTTTTAAACTAATTATATGTGAATAGAGGTGTGGAGTGACTGTCATGTACATGTCTCTCTGGGACTGCTTTGTCTTTCAGGTTACAAGCTCCCTGCTGTTGCTAGGAAGATTTACCTCAGTTGCTGGACAGACCTTCAGTCAGCTGAGCACAGGATTGGTGACAGACTTTTGGCGGGAAAACAGCTGACCAATGAGTGTAACCTTTCTAGGGTTGCCACCTTTTCTTCCAGCGAAACCCGAACACTCTAGCGACGCACGGAATTTTTTTGGGGAGAATGAGTCATGGCTTATTTGTATGTAAATAACGTCAGCCATTCATGTGTAAATATCACAGTTGAGACTATTTTTACTGGGGGGCCGATAGCCCCTATCTTAATTTTGGTTGCCCCTGTCTGTCTGACATCAGGTGTCCAGGTCTCAGCTGCCATGAAACCTGGACACAGCATTCAAAACCCTGACTGTTCGGGTGAATCCTGGACAGGTGGCAACCCTAAACCTTTCCCCCTTTTATAGTCACTCCTGTCACTGGACAGTGTCAGCATTTTACCTCAGAACTGCCAGCTGGACTCACCTCTGGATTATCTTCACAATTCATTTTGGATCTTTTCACCTGCTTCCCGCCCACCCTCCCCTTTACTGTACTTTCCCTTGTCGCGGTCAATCTTTATGGGGTAATGTCGCCCACTTTGTGGGTGGACAGTGGTTGGTAAACAGTAATTTGGTTGGTGTAAGTTATTGCTGCTTGAGTCTTGATGACTAAGCATGGTGGTCTGTTAATGGTTAACAGTGGTTCTGTTTGGTAATAAAGGTTAAAGTCTATTTATTGGTTAAATTAATTAAATTAATTTAACCAATAAATTATTAATTAAAACCCAATAAAGGTGCCGCGGCCTAGTTATTCCACAATCGTTGTTGTGTTTTACTTTTTTATTTAAGTTTATTGTTATGGTATGATGGGTGTCAATGGGGTGTACAATCCCATGTGTACACTCCATTCATGTCCCAAAGCTGCTCTGCTGTGCGGTAACCTGCGGTGGGATTCATTGTGCTGTGATAAAATGCAGCATGTATTTATTTTATTGCAGTGCACCGTCCACTGTGTTGTGGTGTTAATGGGGCACATAGAAAACGATTGTTTTTTATGTGTCCTAGCGGTGACCTGCCTTAATCCGGTGCCGTACCGCGCAGTTCACCATGTGAATGGGTCCTCAAAGGAGACTCATTTCCACTATTTATTTTTTTATGTACAACTCCATGCAGCAAACCTTTCAATCGCCGGAGTGGGGACTGTACTTGACTAATTTTTTTGCTTATGCTCTTTGATATGTTTAAAGCTTTAAACCCTGAGTGTGATTCCTTCACCAGCATGCCAAAATAAAAATGTCAATTAACCAGAAGTCATTTCTCTTTTTCGAAAAGGCGTCCATACTTGTACCATTCTGAGAAAACTGAGTGTTTCCAGGAATTCCACCTCATGGTAACGCAATACTCCTGCAGGCCATTCATCCTCCTACAGTCTATTACCTCAGAACCGCTGACAGGAAAATGGCTGAGTGCAGGATTCATTATCACTACACAGGACTAGGCCTTAGAGGAGAGGCCTGATTAATGGAGGTCAGGGGGGAAAGTGTATTGATTTTATCCACTGTACACATGTCAATAGGTGCTTATGACACCCTCTAGTTTAAAGCGGAACTAAAGGTAAAAACACAAAATTTGCTGTGAACAGTTACATGTTACGGGACTGGGGACCCGCAGCAGATTTACTTCTGATTTAATAAAATATGATTGGAAACTTACACATAAAATGTGCTTGTCTCATAATATAAACTGATATAGCTGGTCATTTAGAAGTTGTGAAAAAGCGTATGTTTGTTTTCAATAGTGGGGGAGGAATAGAACCACTGCAAGGTTTTTACTGCTATCCAGGAATTTCATTAGAGCAGGGGTGGGCACACTCTGGACCTCCAGCTGTTGTGGAACTACAAGTCCCATGAGGCATTATAAAACTGACAGTTACAGGAATGACCCCCAGAGGCAGAGGCATGTTGGGATTTGTAGTTAAAGCACAGATGGAGGGCCAGAGTTGCCCACCCCTGCATTAAAGAGATCTAGTCCCCCTTAGGCCTCATTCAGACAGGTAGTTTGCTGTATTCAGCTACGTTCTGTGCTATGGCTGCATTCAAACTAGCCGAATAGCTGTGGCCGGTTTGTTTGCAGCCAGAAACTCCGCGGATACGCTGCCCCTGTACTCAACCTGTCTGCTTCCAGGGTCGGCCAGAGGCTCATCCAAGCATTTACATTCAAACAGTGGCAGCACCCGCCATTGATCTGTACAAATCTAACAGTCATCGCTGGTGGCCACATCAGTTCCCACACACTGCGTGCATGCAGCTTAGCTTCTCAGCAATATTCTCACTGAAAGTCATCCCCAGCTGCCTGTGTGAATGGGCCCCACTAGGGTTGCCACCTGTCCAGGATTCACCTGGACAGTTCGGGTTTTGAATGCTGTTTCCGGGTTTCATAGCAGCAGAAACCCGGACACAAGATGTCAGGCAGACAGGGGCAACCACAATTAAGATAGAGGCTACTGGCCCTTCACTGTACAGTCTCGACTGTGATATTTACCTATGAATGGGTGGCGCTATTTACATATGAATAAGCCACGACTCCAAAAAAAATTCTGCGCGTCGCTAGAGTGTTCGGGTTTTGCTTGATGAAAAGGTGGCAACCCTAGGCCCCACTGTCATAGTGAGGAATGTTTTACCCATAACTCATAGAACCCATAAAAGATATTCAAGCAAAAGGCATATTCCAGCCATGCTTCCTGTTATTCCAACCCACATTTTTGGTCAACTTCCTTGATATAGGTGGCCTCAAGTGGGGCTCCTGATATGCCCAAAGGGCCACACATAATATTCAGTGAATGTAATGCTACAGAAATCTCTGTGACTGCAGACATTAAACGGGAGATGGCCACAGACTGCTAACATGTTATAAGAGTTGTTAGAGACTGGGAACATACTTCAGGAGACACTCATAGACTGGACACCCCCTTACTGGTGCTACAGCCCCTTTACAAATCAATACTTCCACATTGTGCTCCCCACAGCCCCTGTACATTTTGCTTGTGTCACATTTCATATTTCTCTCCATTATAGAAATCAGAGGAGCAAATAACAGAGAAAGAAAAGGAGACGGATGATCAGTGCAGAAACAGTGCAGAAAAAAGTAAAGATAGGGTGAAAGAAATCAATCAATCCAGTCTAAAGAATATTTCCCTCACAGTCCTGAGTCATAACCTCCATTAGGAAAACACAGAGCCCCCGAAGGCTGTACGAAAGGTACAAATGGGCTACATGTGGCTCCTGGGCCACAGATTGGGCATCAGGGCATAAAAGGCCCAGATCCTTCTTTTTTATACTGACTGTTTTCATATAACAAATGCAATCATTTAGAGGTTGGATGAAAGGTTAAGTGTAGTATATACTTTTGGTAATTAAATAGCTCCGTTTTAAAATAAAAAACAGGGATAGTTCCTGAAAATGGGGACATTTAGGAGCTAAGTTTAACCACTTCAGCTCTCGCACCTGTTAACAACTCTAGTATGTATTCCTATTACAATGCTGATGTTATAACAGGATAGTGTATGAAGGGACTCTACAACTCCTTCAATATACATGAACTGTGGTAAATCCAGAAATCTCAGCTAGAGTCTATGTGTAATCTTAGTTTAGGATGAAATCTGAAAGGATGAATGTTTGTGATGGACAACAGACAATTTTTTTTTGCATCAGTCCCAGTGCTGCCTGCTCGTGTCATCTACTGCAGTATACGAGAGTCCAGCTGGCTTACCTGACCATCCTGGATGCTTCTCGGGCTTTTCTAGGATTTTTGTAGGAGCACCAAATGGGATCCCCTTGAAAATGTCCAGATAAACTGGGTTCAAAAGGCCAATTTTCTTGCTTGTCCCTTCTACGAATCCTCCTTCTGTATGCACCACCCCAAGCTGTAAGGGCAAGATCGGAATAGAAAAAGAAATTTAATTAGGAACATTTTAATATCCAGCAGGGTTCCGCAGAGAACCTGAGAAACAATATTAAGCATCCCCTGCACTTTCCTGGGGTTTATACATTGAGCCGTTCATCTTTGGTCATTGATGGAAAAGCCATTTGTGTAGACTGCAGCTGCACAGGGGCCCATTTATGCTGAATGTAAGTCAAACTGGTGTGGGGATTGTCAGGTAGACCCACTTATTGCTCAGTACTGGGGCAGATGAGAGTCCCAAGGTATTTCTGATGCCCTAATCATGTTCCTGTTTTTTTACAGGGTATCACAAATACTCAGTATCTATCTAAACATAGTGAATAGTGAATATGGGTTTGTACCTAATCATGTTTTTTTTTTTACAGGGTATCACAACTGCTCAGTATCTATCTATACATAGTGAATATGGGTTTGTACTAGGGCCGTAGTTAAATGGAAGCACCAAAAACTGTTCAGTAATAGAGGCTCTTTGGTGAAGTTGTTGCAAAACTTAGGCCATACAACTACAGAAATGTTAGGATACGTAGATTCTCTTTATATAGTCCCATGGAATGTTTATATGAGGCAGAAAGTGACTAAAATGTCCTGCCAGAATGTTTACAGAGCAGAAGCAGGCAAGAAGAAACTCTGGAATATATATAACTGACCTGACGATAACAGCTCCAGATGTCTGTAAGATTTCCAGTGCCTGAAGAACCTCCATCATCTGACACAGCTCCCGGTGTGTCAGATTCCTGGTCCCCTGCTGTGTGCTGTGGTTCCTTCCTACATGAGTACATGACACAGTAGGTGGATGCAACCACAGCATGCAGCAGGGGACCTGACATCTGACACTCCAGGATGTTGTATGGTGAGGATTCTTCAGAAGGCAGTGTAGATCCGAGGCACCACCCGCCAGAGTGGTATGGCTGCATGTAATCTTTTCTATAGTAGCTTACTTTCTTCAGCCTTTCCATTCGAAAGAATTTTGCCTACATAACATTTTTTTATATCTACATAATCCAGAATGTAATTAGAAATAGGTTTTCAAAATATTCCTTCCATAGAGAGACCTAAAGACTGCCTTACCGTTGCAGCCTGAGCAGCTGCCAGAACGCCAGCGAAAACTAAGAAAACGCCAATGAGCGCCATCGCTTCTCCTCCAGCAGCTCTCCCAAACTGTAAGGCTGCCACCCACCCGCCATTCCTTTATATTCCACAGTATCAGGACTTCCTCTCTGGGTCCAATCGCATTGCTGACTTTGATAGCTGTGCCAAAGCCAGGCACTGCCAAGACACTTGTGATATCCTGTGTGAGTGTGAACAGATGGTACATCATTTATCTTCAAGATGACCATGGATATATTCTATACAGTTATCAGGAACGACACCCTATCAGTATCACAACAGCTCTTACGCAATTAATGGGCAAGAAAAGATGATGTCTGTCTGGCAGAGTCCCCTTAGTCAGAGTTCAGTACAAATCACCTCAGCCGGAATTCCCCAAGCTCCTCACAAGTGTGCTGGGTATGTCTGCTTCCTGGATCTGTATTGTGTTACTTCTTCTCCTTCTACTACAGCGGAAGCTAGACATGTGCACTGGCAACAAATTTGTTTCGTTTTGTTCTAATTCGGATTTTGCGTTATTTTGTTTTTCCTGATTCAGGTCCGAAAGTCAATTCATTTCGGGATTCGGACCAAATTTGTTAGCGGTAGTCTTTACGACTTTTTTCGTTTTGTTTCCGTTTCATTGCAGAAAAGTGATATTAGGCATTGCAAGACTGACAGCCATAGGCATGACTCCTAGAGGCAGATGTATGATTGCAGTTTCACCACAGCTGGAGAACCGAAGTTTGGCTTCCCCTGCTCTACTCCATTTAGACCTTTTATTAGTAAAGGTCCAGCCTAAAAAAAGATGCCTGCCATTATGCCATTACCTTTATTAAAAAAAAAGCTAATTCCATGCCCCTTTCCTAATTAAATGATCTCTGTTACTGGGGCCTGACTTCCCCTGATTTCATGGATAAGCCTGCCAACCTCTATGCTACTGCCCAATGAGAGCCCCTCAGTGGTCATTTATGACTTTCATTGGCAGTGGAGTGCAGCAGAGATTTTCCATAAAATCAGAGAAATGACAGGATTATGACAATATTGTCTGGATCCACCCAACAGTCTGATTGATAGCTGTCTCTGCCTCTCTAGAGCTCGAGCCAGCCGTGCCCGCCCCCTCTCGTCTGTCCCTCCAAAGATTGCTGGAGGAGCAGAGAGGGGAGTGGGAAATCCCTGCGGGGAGCAGTGACTGCCAATCATTGCTCTCTACAGCAAGAAGAGACAGAGACCTGACAGATGAGCAGTCATGTGATCTCTTGGTAGAGAGCCGGAGTATGACAGCTGCAGTGTCCCGTGCTGGCTGTAAGCAGCATACAAAGTATGTTTTACTCTCCAATACATCTCTCCTTAAGGCTCCATTCACACCTAGGCGACCCCTATTGCGCACGTCTTTTTTGAGCGTTTTTTGCGCATATATTTTGTGTGTTTGTGAGCAGATTATGGCACATTCATGTGTATGGGCAAAGTGCGCGCAAAAACACACACAAAAAATTTGCAATTCGCGTTTTCTATTGAGTCTATAGGACAAAACTCGCTAAAATCTGCCCCAAAAGTAGCTCATGTACTATTTCGAGCAACAGGTGTATTTCTGCTTGCAACAAAGCTCACAGGTGTGAACAGGGGCCATAGAAATGAATGGGATTCCTGAATCAGCTGTGACAATAGGTGATCTGATCCCTGCGTCCGCCGGAAGTTGGTGCGCTCCTCTCTTCCCTTTGCTCCACTCTGTGTGCACCAAATGCCTTTCCATACCCAGCTAATACCTTGTAAAAGTAGTAGTGACATCATCACTATGCTGAACATAGCCTGTGCAGAGAGCAGAGCTGTGGGAGGGACCAGCAGGCTCCACCCAGTACAGGCTGCCTGCAGAAAACTACAGGAGGGGGCGGATACATGACCAGTCACCCTGCACAAGGAGAGACTGGTCTTTATTACAGGAAGATCCTGCACAGAGGTAAGGTTTCACACTGGATTACTGCACAGATCTGGAAGAAATACACAAAGCTCACCAAGATTCAAGTAAGAATACACACGGCTCTTGTATTAGGACAATATTTGCTTATCCTGTAAACCTGTACTGATATATAAATATGTAAGCTGCCATTGCTGGCCTCCTTCTGAAAACACTAGTTGTCTGGCTGCTATGCCGACCATTTGGCTTTAGTACATTTTCAGTCACTGACCCAAAACAAGTATGCAAACAAGGATAGTGAGGGAAGTCCTAAATCCTCATCTGCATGCTGGTTTAAAGCCAATGACTCAAATAACTCAAGCCAGAAGATCAGTATGGCAGCCAGTCAACTAGCGTTTTCAGAAGGACAGGTCAGTAGTGGGAGTCTCCATATTCCTCTCAGTACAGGTTTCCATGCATGTGACTGCAATGGCACGATATATAGTCACGTGTGTGGCAATTCTTTAGACCTATTGTGTTGTCACCTGTCTCGCCCCAGGGCTGTTAGTGTCTGCCACGTTTGGTGACGGGGTTGCTGTTCTTTTTAGAGATCGCTGTTCTTTGTATGGAAGTTACAGACCTATTTATGAAATGGAATATAAAAAAAGAAAAGCACCTGGGGAAATTTCCAGTGTTTGTTTATACAGAGGTCTGGGAAACATCATGAGTTCAGCTACAAGTCAATGCGGTGACTACATGGTTTGCCCCTTCTCTCACAGCTTTGGGTCTGAGGTTTAGCCCTCATTCACACTAGAAACGGCCGGCATGTACAGCCGTATCGGGCAGCTCCCGGGAAGGATTAGTACGCAGCCCCCGTCCCTCTCTATGGGACTACGCAGCCGTACGCCCCCTCTACGCTCAACTCAAGTGCAGGTCAATGCGGGTGCGTGTTTCCTGGCTCAGATGCAGACAGGATCCATCCTGTCAGCGTAGGAGTACGCTCACCCGCACGGACGTGCCGCTGTCAGGTGAGCGTAGGGCGGTGTACGGCTGCGTGGTCCCATAGAGAAGGACTGGGGCTGCGTACTAATCACACGCATCTCCTGTCCTTCCCGGGAGCTGCCCGATATGGCCATGCACGCAGCACGGAGCTGTAGGTGCCAGACGATTCTAATGTGAATGAGGGCTAAGGGTTCTATATACGCAAAATAAAAAAACACACACATGCAGCACATCTCTGTAATGCATGTACATTGCAAGACCCTGCGAGTACAAAAAAATACAATTTCTTGTTCAGAAATGCTCTCAGCTCCTTTCTTGTGGAAGGCTGACAACATACAGGATTTCTGTGAACTGAATGGTGTCAGCCCTGCTCAGTTGTCTTTTGCTGAACGATTCAAACCTACCGCATATCCTGTTCTCCATAACATAGACATGAATCATTCTGTAGTCCAAGATATGAACAAGGAGGGCTAGTTAGACTCCTTGAGATAACCCTGGACAGCTCTGAATTTATGACACAATCCACAGGCATTTTTTGCACAAATAGAATAAAATACTTTCAATGGCATAATTAACCGGCCAAAAGGGAGCAAATATTTTTCTCACTCTCATCAGCTGTATGGAGTGGAGTGAAGAAACCTAGCAAAGCGAACCTGTTGTCTTGTCCTACATGGAATAAACTAAAGATTGCTTTAACCCCTTCATGACTGAGGCCCTTTTTTAAATTTTTGCACCCATGTTATATTCCACATTTTAGGCCTGAAAATGACGTAAAACCCCCCAACATTATATATTTTCTGAATGCCAAGACCCTATATGACAAATGTCTGCAGATTTTACTGCACAATTCAGATTTATTTTCTGAATTTACAGGGGAAAAAACCACGCGCTAACATTTGGACACCATGTATGACCGCTTCCTGTCTGGGGGCCCAGCAGTCATTAACCAGCAAGTGAACATTTTGTCCCTGAAGTTGATGTGTTGGAAGCAGAAAAAATGGACAAATGAAGGATTTGAACGACTTTAACAAGGGCCAAACTGTGATTACTAGACCACTGGGTCAGAGCAACTCCATAACTGCAGCTCTCGTGGGATGTTCCCAGTCTGAAGTGGTCAGGACCTACCAAGAGTGGTCCAAGGAAAGAAATCCGGTGAATTGGCAACAGGGTCATGGGTGGCCAAACCTCATTGCTGCATGTGGGGACAGAGGCTGGCCTGCGTAGTCCAATCCAATAAAGAAGCTACTGTAGCTCAAATTGTTGAAAAGTGAATGCTGGTTCTGATAGAAAGGTGTCTGTACACACAGTGCATCGCAGTTTGTAGCGTATGGGGCTGCAGACCGGTCACGGTGCCCATGCTGACCTGTGTCCACATACATTGGGCACATGAGCATCAGAACTGGACCACAGAGCAATGGAAGAAGGTGGCCAGGTCTGATGAATCACATTTTCTTTCACATTACATGGATGGCCGGGTGCATGTGTGTCACTTTCCTGGGGAAGAGATGGCACCAGGATGCACTGTGGGAAGAAGGCAAGCCATCAGAGACAGTGTGATGCTTTGGGCAACGTTCTGCTGGGAAACTTTGGGTTCTGCCATTCATGTGGATGTTACTTTGACACGTACCACCTTCCTAATCATTGTTGCTGACCAAGTACACCCCTTCATGAAAACGGTATTCCCTGATGGCAGTGGCCTCTTTCAGCCGGATAACGCGCCCTGCCACACTGATAAAATTATTGAAGAATGGTCGGAGAAACACAACAATGAGTTTGAGGTGCTGACTTGAGGTTTTGGCCTCCAAATTCTCCAGATTTCAATCCAAACGAGCATCTGTTTAACCTTTTCGCTGCCAAGCCCTCCGGAACATTTTTCAAATCAGCTGGCCAAGCCAGGCGCCCGGTATTTTTGATAATAGCAGTCATCAGCGGTTTTGGGCCGCTGATGACAGCTATTAATTTAAAGGGGACAGTCTGCTGAACAGTTCTACTATAAGCTGATGGTCGCTAAAGCGACCATTAGCTTATAGTAGAACTGTAAATGCCAGGTCCGTATGGCATACTGAGCTGGCCAGCTGGAAGCACTTTTGTAGGTCCGTATGCCATACGTCCTTGGCAGCAAAAGGGTTAATGGAGGCCCCACCTCGCAACTTACAGGACTTAAAGGATCTGCTATTGAAAGCTTGTTGCCGGATACCACAGCATGCTTAGGGAGGTCTAGTAGTGTCCATCCCTCGATGGGTCAGGGCTGTTTTGGCGGCAAAGATGGAGCTATTAGGCAGGTCGTCATAATGTTATGGCTGATCAGTGCATACCTTCAGTTAGTGACATTCAGAAAGTGCATTATACACAGAGACTTCAGAAAGAACAGTATGTCAGGAGATGTGCTCTTCAGGAGGTAGGCATTCTGAAAGCCCTGCTCAAATCGGCTGCAAAGAATCATAAGGAAAATTAAAATTCAGTGTAGACAGACTTCAACTAAATGGGGTTTACTGGATAGCATTACAGGGTCACTAAATGATTACATTTACTATAAGAAGTCTCTGATTACCAAACATCCCCATGATCTTCCCATCTGATTTACATCTGAACAGTAGAAGAGTTTCATCACGATTTCTTGGAAGCGGGTAAACTATTTGCAAGATGGAAATCAAAAGAAAAAGAACGCACTCGGTGGAATTTTCCGAAGTTTGTTAACAAAAGAGAGGCTAAAAGCAGAAACGGTTCCATCATGCTCCATAACAATAGAGATGGAACAGAACAAAAATAGAGATGTATTTTTAGAAAGAGCCCAGAGCTATTCAACGCAAACATAATGCTGGAAGATCAGCGCCCTCTGCTGTCTGTGTGAGGAAACAACGTAGCCAATAAATACCACTAAATTATGTATACAGCATGTGTATAGAAAGGGTGACTTGATTTTTGTATACATTTCATCGCATAAGCTTTTAATTCCCTCCCACATCCTTTATCAGAAGTGTAGTGTTAGAAATGTTACAGTAGTAAATAGGGAAGCACCAATACCGATACCAGTATCAGTGCAGATACTGGGCATCCGTGAAAATGCCGATACCAGCGCTTTCATTTTTAAATGGGTTCGGCTGTATGAGGTCCTGTGCTTGCTGGGGACCTTGTGGCAGTCTTTTGGGGACCTCACGGCGGCTGTCTTTTACAGCGCCGGTCCAGCCGCACATTGCCTCCTCCTCCTTCGCCGCGTCGCCTACACCTGCAAGACCTCAAACAGTCTGGTGAGACACCGCACACAGCCCTCGGGAGACTGCACAGCCCTGGAGAGAAACCACACACAGCCCTGAGATTCCCCTATAGCCGATGGTGTTATGCATTGCTGTATAATGTATTGCTGGGATTTGTAGTCCTCTATCACTGGTGGTATTCCACATTGTTGTATAATGTATTGCTAGGAGTTGTAGTCCCTCTACAATTGGAGTCAGTGGCAGAACTACCAGGAGTGCAGCATTCGCAGCTGTGACCTGGCACTCCACCACTGTCCTAAAATCATTCATCGATATTATAATTGAAAAAAGAAATCACACCTCTAGTCAAGTAGGCTACTATGTTGCAAAACTCACAGATGAGCCCCAATTCACATGTAAATGATTTGTTGCACATTTCCTGAAACGTGACAACACTCAACAGGAAGATAAACATTATATTCAATGGTGCCCATTCACACCAGTGCTGGTCATATATGTGGATGGTGGTGCATTGGTAACTTCACCCCCAATGCATATATAGAGTGTGCTGCCGCAAGGATACAAATGTCCTGTGTGTTGTGATACATATTTAATAATTCATACAGGACTTTTTATTTATGTGTTGACAGCCAACCCAAAATGAATGCGCTGCCTAACGTAACGTGCGGCCCCTAAGAGTCCTCATGCAGTTAATTGTACATACTGGAGCGTAACAAATGACGGGGTATCCTTGATAAAATGTTAAAATGTCCTTGTGGTCATGTGATGAAATAGGAGAGAAGATTTGAGTAGATCAAGAGTGGAATGTGGAGACTACGCTTTATTGATATTAGAAGTAAAAGGGAAATGTTAAAACTAAACCAGGATTTTTACATAAGAGGCTCTGCGTGTGTATATACACTGATCAGCCCTAACATTATGACCACACACCTAATATTGAGTAGGCGCCCCATTAACCACCAAAACAGCTCTGACCCATAGAGACATGGACTCCACTAGACATCTGAAGGTATGCTATGGTATTTTGGCACAAAGCCATTAGTATCAGATCCTTTAAATCCTGCAAGTTGTGAGGTGGGGACTCCATCACTCGCAACTTCTTTAATTAAGCCTGTCACTGAATTTCCCTCCTTGGACCACTTTTGGTACGTCCTGACCCAGTGGCGTAACTAGAACCTTCAGGGCCCCGATGCAAGAAACCATGAAGGCCCCCCCCCCCAAACCCCAGCATGCCAGGCATCCCACGACACACCT
>NW_017307006.1:785511-835510 GCF_000935625.1 Nanorana parkeri
GATGTAGATCGCAGCCTGTTCATTCATAACTGGGGACACATAGTACTATGTGTCCCCAGTTATTTACAAACACCGGAGTGATCAGACGATCACTCCGGTGTTTGCTCTGCACAGAGGGATCGTTAAATATCATTGATATTTAACGATCCCCCACTCGGCCACGCTACACAGAGCCGCTGTCATCAAAAAACTGACCGGATGACAGCGGCTTGGATCGGAACACCGCTCGGCCATCCTGAATTGCGGCCAGCCGCCGCTCGTTCCCGGGACCCCCCCGCCGGTGATTTTTGTACGGATCCCCGCTGCCACAGACCCTACAAGCAGCGGGGATCCATGGAGTCTCTCATCCCTCCCTGGGATGGCTCCCAGGGAGGGATGGGCGCCCGGTATTTTTGATAATAGCAGTCATCAGCGGTTTTGGGCCGCTGATGACAGCTATTAATTTAAAGGGGACAGTCTGCTGAACAGTTCTACTATAAGCTGATGGTCGCTAAAGCGACCATTAGCTTATAGTAGAACTGTAAATGCCAGGTCCGTATGGCATACTGAGCTGGCCAGCTGGAAGCACTTTTGTAGGTCCGTATGCCATACGTCCTTGGCAGCAAAAGGGTTAATGGAGGCCCCACCTCGCAACTTACAGGACTTAAAGGATCTGCTATTGAAAGCTTGTTGCCGGATACCACAGCATGCTTAGGGAGGTCTAGTAGTGTCCATCCCTCGATGGGTCAGGGCTGTTTTGGCGGCAAAGATGGAGCTATTAGGCAGGTCGTCATAATGTTATGGCTGATCAGTGCATACCTTCAGTTAGTGACATTCAGAAAGTGCATTATACACAGAGACTTCAGAAAGAACAGTATGTCAGGAGATGTGCTCTTCAGGAGGTAGGCATTCTGAAAGCCCTGCTCAAATCGGCTGCAAAGAATCATAAGGAAAATTAAAATTCAGTGTAGACAGACTTCAACTAAATGGGGTTTACTGGATAGCATTACAGGGTCACTAAATGATTACATTTACTATAAGAAGTCTCTGATTACCAAACATCCCCATGATCTTCCCATCTGATTTACATCTGAACAGTAGAAGAGTTTCATCACGATTTCTTGGAAGCGGGTAAACTATTTGCAAGATGGAAATCAAAAGAAAAAGAACGCACTCGGTGGAATTTTCCGAAGTTTGTTAACAAAAGAGAGGCTAAAAGCAGAAACGGTTCCATCATGCTCCATAACAATAGAGATGGAACAGAACAAAAATAGAGATGTATTTTTAGAAAGAGCCCAGAGCTATTCAACGCAAACATAATGCTGGAAGATCAGCGCCCTCTGCTGTCTGTGTGAGGAAACAACGTAGCCAATAAATACCACTAAATTATGTATACAGCATGTGTATAGAAAGGGTGACTTGATTTTTGTATACATTTCATCGCATAAGCTTTTAATTCCCTCCCACATCCTTTATCAGAAGTGTAGTGTTAGAAATGTTACAGTAGTAAATAGGGAAGCACCAATACCGATACCAGTATCAGTGCAGATACTGGGCATCCGTGAAAATGCCGATACCAGCGCTTTCATTTTTAAATGGGTTCGGCTGTATGAGGTCCTGTGCTTGCTGGGGACCTTGTGGCAGTCTTTTGGGGACCTCACGGCGGCTGTCTTTTACAGCGCCGGTCCAGCCGCACATTGCCTCCTCCTCCTTCGCCGCGTCGCCTACACCTGCAAGACCTCAAACAGTCTGGTGAGACACCGCACACAGCCCTCGGGAGACTGCACAGCCCTGGAGAGAAACCACACACAGCCCTGAGATTCCCCTATAGCCGATGGTGTTATGCATTGCTGTATAATGTATTGCTGGGATTTGTAGTCCTCTATCACTGGTGGTATTCCACATTGTTGTATAATGTATTGCTAGGAGTTGTAGTCCCTCTACAATTGGAGTCAGTGGCAGAACTACCAGGAGTGCAGCATTCGCAGCTGTGACCTGGCACTCCACCACTGTCCTAAAATCATTCATCGATATTATAATTGAAAAAAGAAATCACACCTCTAGTCAAGTAGGCTACTATGTTGCAAAACTCACAGATGAGCCCCAATTCACATGTAAATGATTTGTTGCACATTTCCTGAAACGTGACAACACTCAACAGGAAGATAAACATTATATTCAATGGTGCCCATTCACACCAGTGCTGGTCATATATGTGGATGGTGGTGCATTGGTAACTTCACCCCCAATGCATATATAGAGTGTGCTGCCGCAAGGATACAAATGTCCTGTGTGTTGTGATACATATTTAATAATTCATACAGGACTTTTTATTTATGTGTTGACAGCCAACCCAAAATGAATGCGCTGCCTAACGTAACGTGCGGCCCCTAAGAGTCCTCATGCAGTTAATTGTACATACTGGAGCGTAACAAATGACGGGGTATCCTTGATAAAATGTTAAAATGTCCTTGTGGTCATGTGATGAAATAGGAGAGAAGATTTGAGTAGATCAAGAGTGGAATGTGGAGACTACGCTTTATTGATATTAGAAGTAAAAGGGAAATGTTAAAACTAAACCAGGATTTTTACATAAGAGGCTCTGCGTGTGTATATACACTGATCAGCCCTAACATTATGACCACACACCTAATATTGAGTAGGCGCCCCATTAACCACCAAAACAGCTCTGACCCATAGAGACATGGACTCCACTAGACATCTGAAGGTATGCTATGGTATTTTGGCACAAAGCCATTAGTATCAGATCCTTTAAATCCTGCAAGTTGGGAGGTGGGGACTCCATCACTCGCAACTTCTTTAATTAAGCCTGTCACTGAATTTCCCTCCTTGGACCACTTTTGGTACGTCCTGACCCAGTGGCGTAACTAGAACCTTCAGGGCCCCGATGAACAGGCACCGTGTGGTTAACAGGAAGGCTGCCGAGGTCCCCAGCAAGCGCAGGATCTCAGGCAGCCGCTTCAGTTTAAACAGTAAGTGCTGATGTTCTGTCGAAAACGCGGACCCAGTATCTGCATTTGCGCACAGACGGGATTAACGAGGAAACGGCATTTATTTACAAAGTATTCGTTTGTAATGGTTAATTGTGACCGGTACTAATATGCCGTCCATGGCAGTAAATGATGGATGGCAGGAAATGACGGATGGAATATTATTAACAGTCACAATTAACGATTTAAACTAAATACTTTGTGAATAAATCCCGGTTTCCTTGATAATACTGGTCTGTGCACAAGCGCAGTTCCCTCGCTGCGCCCCACGCCCCAACAGGCGGAATGCCAGGGCCCGGTCGCAATTGTGACCGCTGCGACCCTGGTAGTTCCGCCAGTGTCCTGACCACTGCAGACCGGGAACATGCCACAAGACCTGCAGTTTTGGAGTTGCTCTGACCCAGTCATCTAACCATTACAATTTGGCCCTTGGTCAAGGTCGCTCAAATCCTTACACTTGCCAATTATTTCTGCTTCCAACCCATCAACTTCAGGGACACAATGTTCACTTGCTGCCTAATATGTGTGTGTGTGTGTTTTCATATAGACTGCTCCAAAAAAATGAAAGGAACACTTTTTAATCAGAGTATAGCATCAAGTCAATGAAACTCGTGAGATTTTGATAAGGTCAGTTAAGTAGCGGAGGGGGTTGTTAATCAGTTTCAGCTGCTTTGGTGTTAATGAAATTAACAACAGGTGCACTAGATGGGCAACAATGAGACGACCTCCAAAACAGGAATGGTTTTACAGGTGGAGGCCACTGACATTTTTTTCCTACTCATCTTTTCTGACTGGTTTTCACTAGTTTTGCATTTGGCTAGAGTCAGTGTCACTACTGGTAGCATGAGGAGATACCTGGACCCTATAGAGGTTGCACAGACATGCCAACTCCTACAGGATGGCACATCAATACGTGCCATTGCTAGAAGGTTTGCTGTGTCTCCCAGCACAGTCTCAAGAGCATGGAGGAGATTCCAGGACACGGGCAGGTACTCTAGGAGAGCTGGACAGGGCCGTAGAAGGTACTTAACCTCTTGCTATCCGCCCGTTGTAAAAAAACGGACGGACAGCACTGCAGCATTGGCGGGTTGCCGTCTCCAGACGGCATTTTTTTTCTGCTCGCGGGCACGCATTCATTCGGGTAGCCAACTGCTTTCAGGATCCGAAAGGAGATCATTCAGAATTTGTGGAAGGTGCAGTTGACCTGTGTCAGCTGTTTTCCCTTCCCATAGGCTTGTATGGAGAGAGAAGCAGTTATGAAGAAACAAACAAGCCCATTGTCACAGGCACTAAGTGCTTGCTCACACCAAGCTCGTTCCAGGAGCAGAGCAGTTACAGACCGGATCAAAACTGCGTCCAATGTATTCCAATGGTATTTTGGGCTCTAGTTCACACCGCACCAACCCCTCACCTCGAATCCCGGGATCCGCTGCCCCATCTTGAATCCCAGGACAGGCTCGGAGGGCGTCAGGAGGAAGCGGACGGGAGATCAGCTCCTTGCTGATCTCCGTCCGGGCTGTGAATGCAGAAGTGATGTGTATTACATCACTTCCGCATTCAATTCCCCCAGCATGAGCAGAGATACGGATTTAAAAAGGAAGAGCAGCAAAGAGAAGGGGAACAACCATGGATCACAGTAAGGCACACAGTACAGTATTGTTTTATGTTAAAAAATCTGAGGGTTTAATGTCACTTTAACTCATCAGCAGGGCCGGTATCTGCTCCATTGTGCAAGGAGGAACAGGATGAGCACTGCCAGAGCCCTACAAAATGACCTCCAGCAGGCCACTGGTATGAATGTCTCTGACCAAACAATCAGAAACAGACTTCATGAGGGTGGCCTGGGGGCCCGACGTCCTCTAGTGGGCCCTGTGCTCACTACCCAGCACCATGGAGGTCGATTGGCTTTGCCATTGAACACCAGAGTTGGCAGGTCTGCCACTGGCACCCTGTGCTTATCACAGCTGAGAGCAGGTTCTCCCTGAGCACGTGACAGACGTGAAAGGGTCTGGAGAAGCTGTGGGGAACGTTATGCTGCCTATAACATTGTTCAGCATGACCGGTTTGGTGGTGGGTCAGTGATGGTCTGGGGAGGCATGTCCATGGTGGGACGCACAGACCTCTACAGACTAAACAATGGCACCCTGACTGACATTAGTTTTCGGGATGAAATCCTTGGACCCATTGTCAGACATTAGGCTGGTGCAATGGGTCCCGGGTTCCTCCTGGTGCACGACAATGCCCGACCTCATGTGGCGAAAGTATGCAGCCAGTTCCTTAAGGATGAAGGAATTGATACCATTGAATGGCCCCCACGCTCGCCTGACCTGAATCCAATAGAACACTTCTGGGACATTATGTCTCTGTCCATCCGACTCTGGCAGGTTGCACCTCAGTCTGTTCAGGAGCTCAATGATTCCCTGGTCCAGCTCTGGGAGGAGATACCCCAGTACACCATCCGTCGTCTCATTAGGAGCATGCCCCGACGTTGTCTGGCAACCATACAAGCACGTGGGGGCCAAACAAACTACTGAGTTCCATTTTGAGTTGCTGCAATGAAATTTCAGCACAATGGACTAGCCTGCGTCATCATTTGTTCACTTTGATTTTTGGGGTGTCTTTGAATTCAGCCTTCTGTAGGTTGATCATTTTTCATTTCAAACGATGTGGCATCCTTTCGTTCCTAACACATTACCCAGTCCAGTTTTCAGGAGGTATCCAGCATGATATTTTTTTTCCCCATTGAAATCTGATGTGTTTTCAAAGTGTTCCTTTAATTTTTTTGAACAGTTTACACACACATGGCCTGTTCACATGATATCAGGTCCTGATCAGGTGCGCATCTGCAGACGCAGTGCTACTGATGCAGTGCGTTTTTGCCGCGTTCCAATTTTAAAAAAAAAAAACGTTTTTTTTTTATCAAACATGCTTGACCGTCAAAAGTCGTACGATTGTACAGTACTATCGGTCGGGCACTCTATTCACACGTTGCGATTATCGTGCGATAATCGTAAGGTGTATGGGCACCTTTAGAGACAGGAAGAAGGCCTGTTTCATCAAGGAAAGAGTCCCTGAACAGAGACTGATTTTCAGGTGAGTATACTGCAATCAGTCATAGCTTCCTCCTCTATAGGCAGAGTGGTGCAGAAGCAGCATGGGTCTGAAAACATGTCAGGAGCAAAAGTGTGTGATTTTGTGCGTGTTCACACATGGAACTCCTGGCCTGTGTAAAAAATGAAGGCACATTTGCTTGAACTGACTCTCTGCTTCATCTGTGGATGCCTCTTCCCCCTCTCCAAAAATAACTGTATAAATATACATTAGATTTTATTAGAAAACTTAATCACTATAAAAAAAAAGTTTTCATCAACTGTCTGAAAAAACAAGTTGTAATAACATTCACAAATGTTTGAATGTTTCAGATCAGTATTTCCCCATAGATATTTGTTGATCTTGTCAGCATAATAGACCTTGGGCCACATCCTTCAAAAGGGTGAGTATGCTGTAATACAGCTGAGAAAATATCCACAGCGTTGTCACCAGTTCCTTCTCACTGTCAGGCTACAGGTGTTAGTCAGGACACTACCTCTTTCCCCAGCATTGTCACAGATAAAGAAGAGGCAGGTTACTCCCATTGTTGTCACGTGATGGTGCCATCACACCTGCCTGAGAGAGGGGTCTGCTGGAAAGTGATGTGCCCCTGACCCGATGAAGACCATACAAACCTGCTGTATGAATGAAAGATACCAGTCAGGTGACCACTAAGGGAAAAAAAAGGTACTTTTAGCAATAAATGTAAAAAAGTGCTTAATAACATTATCCTTTGCCTGCAGTAACATCTACAGTCAGGATTCATTCGGGTTGCCAACTGCTTTCAGGATCCGAAAGGAGATCATTCAGAATTTGTGGAAGGTGCAGTTGACCTGTGTCAGCTGTTTTCCCTTCCCATAGGCTTGTATGGAGAGAGAAGCAGTTATGAAGAAACAAACCAGCCCATTGTCACAGGCACTAAGTGCTTGCTCACACCAAGCTCGTTCCAGGAGCAGAGCAGTTACAGACCGGATCAAAACTGCGTCCAATGTATTCCAATGGTATTTTGGGCTCTAGTTCACACCGCAGCGTTCAGTTCCAGAGTATGTAAAAAAAAACTGCAGCAAGCCCTATTTTACCTGCTCTGGAACGCATGCAAACGCCCTGGAACACACTGAAAGCCCATTTTAAACACACACACAAAATATATATATTTATTTTTTTTACCAAAAACGGCCCGGAACGCAACAAAAACAGGGCAAAAAACGCGGTATAACACTGCACGGCGTGTGCAGAAACTCATGCAGATCTGGTCTGCATTTGGTGTGAACAAGCCCTAAATGGCATTGTGCAACAACATAGTAACATTAGTGCCAAGCTTTGCATGATATACAGCTTTACATGTAAACAATGAATGTATCTGTTGTTCTTGCAGGTAAGTGCTAAGAACCATGTTCAATGTCCTAGAACACTGTGAGGACAGTGCATCTACACTGCATAGGAACTAGTGCAAACAAGTAAACCTGAACAACTAGCCACCTGTCTGTCCTGACTATCACTTTAAGAAAAAGACAGGTATAAAAGGGCATCCCATACTTGGTGCACATTCCAGTGCTCTCACTTCTGACCAGTTAATGTTTTGTCACTTTCTGGAGTCCTGAACCTTGCCAGCCTCTTCCCACTTATTCCTCCTGACCAGGTAGCCAACCTATCATTGCAGTGGGTCAAAAGGCACACCAGAACGGACTAGAATTTAGCCAGAGAGGGCCACTAAAAAATGCTGCCCCCCTCTTTAGGTACCTGCATTTTGTATCTGTGAGAAGCTTTTTTTTTCTCCTGTGAAAGAGTCACTTTAAGGACCTGGGAGAAAAGATCATCTCTTCTATGATCTATTCAAGAGTCTAAATGTCAGTTCAGCACAAACCAAAATCAGGTCTCAGTTCTGGATTCCTCCATAGGATCGGGCTGCTGGGTGTCATCTAACACATAGTCCAGGAGTTCTGTCTCCATTTCATTCTCACTGCCTTCAGAAGGATGGAACTCTTCTTCCTCCTCATCTTCCTCTTCTTCCCCAGATTCATACCTCAGCTGCACCTTCTTGTCAGCAGAAGTGGATGGAGCAGAGAACAGTGCTAAAACAACATCACAAAAAGGGAAAACTGTTTTAAGGTTAAAGTGCATATCTGGAAAAAAAATCAGTACATCTCTGCAATACATTCACATTTCCCCATGGTTTATCCCTTAAAAAAAGCAAGCACAGAAAAATATCCGTTGATCTGCCTGAAATCAAATGAGCTACAAAAATGCTGTTTAGGTAGACAACACCCTGACTTTGCTGCACTGAAATCTTAAGCAGCATTGTCAGAATTTTCTGCTGGACTACAGAACTCCACCTATCCCCCTATCCCCCTCTCCGTCCCTCTAAACATGCATACATTGATTTCTTTTCTACCAATACAATGTTGCTGCCTTGACTCCCAAAAGCCTTTCCCACACACGTGTAGGAAAAGGGATATGGGGGATGTAGTTCTGGAGTCATGCCTAAATCAAAAGGAATTGACCTCCCAGCAGCTGTCCCTGCCTGGCTATGTCACAGGTAGTAATGACAGAAGATTCTTTCTTCAGGAACAAGATAAAAAAAGAATGCTGGGATATGCTCTAGATGGCTAAATATAGGTTTGGGAGTAAGTTAAGGTAATGCCTGGACATTAACAAACATAACACTCAAATGCTGCTGGAACGAAGCATGTGTTTATATTTTAAAAAGACAGTAGTAACGGATCAGCGCATAGGCACAGAAAGACCAGGTACAGATTCAGGCATAAGAATGACACAACACGAACACGATGAACCAAACTGAGATGGGAGTGGGCAGCCCTTCCAGCCTACTACTCTGCAAGTGCTAAGGGACCTGTGCTCTCTGCAGCTTTGGCCACCCCAGCAGAGGGAAACCTTTTTACAATGTACAGCAGATACGTCTTATTTTGTCACCCTCATTAACACACTCTCAGCCAGACCTCGTCAACTCTTTTCTACTTTTAACTCTCTATGTCCCTCACCTCCACCACCCACTAACTGCCCAGGACATTACCATTCATTTCAAAAACAAAATAGATACAATCCGGGATGAAATTCACACTGTCCAGTCACCTTCCCCTATTCATGTACCAGACCCACCATCACACTGGTTACTCCTCTTTTGATCCTGTCACCAAAGAGGAGGTTACAAAGCTTTTCTCTGACACCCACCTCACCACTCGCCCCCTGGACCCAGTTCTCTCACCACTACTTCGGTCACCCTCTTGCTTTATCCTACACTCTCTTACTCACATTTTCAATCTTTCACTCTCTACTGGCATCTTTCCCTCCCTTCTAAAACATGTGCTAGTCATCCCAATACCCAAAACACCCTCACTGGACCTTACAAACCTCAACAATCTCAGACCAATCTCCTCACTCCAATTCACCTCCAAACTCCTAGGACGCCTTATCTACAGTCGCCTGAGCAGCCAACTCTCTGATAACAACCTTCTTGACCCCTTACAGTCCGGCTTCCACCCCCTACACTCCACTGAAACCGCCCTCCTAATACTCACTAATGACTTACTAACAGCTAAAAACAATGGCCACTACTCCTTACTCTTGCTATTAGACCTTTCTGCTGCTTTTGACACAGTTGACTACCCGCTGCTCCTCAAAAAAACTCCACTTGCTTGGTCTACAAGACTCGGCTCTCTCATGGTTCTCCTCCTACCTCTCCAAGCGCTCCTTTAGTGTCACCTACAATCTAATTCCTCTTCCTTTTTCTGTAGGGGTCCCCCAAGGCTCAGACCTTGGACCCATTCTCTTCTCTATCTACACCTCCTCCCTCGGTCAGTTAATAACCTCACATGGCTTCCTATACCATCTCTATGCCGATGACACTCAAATTTATCTTTCTACTCCACAACTCACCCCCATCAGTGTCCTTGCGTGTCACTAATCTACTAACTGACATATCAGTCTGGATGTCACAACAATTCTTAAACTCAATCTGTCAAAAACTGAGCTCATGATATTTCCTCCACCCCGTGCACCTTGCCCCAACTTTTCCCTTGAGATTGATAACACAACTATCAAACCCTCCCCCCATGCCAAGGTCCTAGGTGTCATCCTTGACTCGGACCTCACCTTTCTTCCCCACATCCAATCACTATCCAAATCCTGCCGCCTTCACCTTCGTAACATCTCCAAAATACGCCCCTTCCTGACCAATAAAACCGCAAAACTACTCATCCACTATCTTGTTAAATCTCGTCTTGACAATTGCAACTCCCTCCTGATTGGCCTGCCACAGGCTATCTCCCCTTCACTCTATCTAGACCTCCTGCTTTCCAGCTCCCTCGTCAACTCCTCCCATGCTCGCCTCCAGGACTTCTCTAGAGTCCCACCCATCCTCTGGAACTCTGCACCCCAACCTGTCTGTCTATCTCCCACTCTGACTGCCTTTAGGCATTCCCTTAAGACTCATCTCTTCAAGGAAGCCTATCCCGACTCAACCTAACCACTCAACCATCACATTCTCAAACAATTCATCCCCACACAGCTACCTCCTCATGTATCACTTGCCCCTCCCTTTTAAATTGTAAGCCCCAGGGGCAGGTCCCTCCTTACCATCTTGTCTTGAATTGTATTGTGATTGTAATATCTTCCTTATATTGTAAAGCGCTGCGCAAACTGTTGGCGCTATACAAAGCCTGTATAATAATAAGTCAAACTAAAATTACAGATAACTGCCATTTATCCCAAGGACCCACATTAAGGCTGGTGCCAACCAGGCCACATTGGGCTGCCCACTCACCTGGCCATAAGCAATACAACTCTTACTTAAAATAAAAAGGGATAGGCAGGAGGAAATAACTGACAACGATGCAATGTCCTCTCACCTGGTCTCTTGGAGCGAATGATCTGTTTGATCATGAGGGACATGGAGTCTCTGAGCTGTTCACTGGTCTTTGGAAGGCACCATCCATCCCGTTCGGTACATTCAGTCTCTGCCCCATCATTACGCTTAATGATCTCCTGCAAACTGCAGATAACAGCATATTAAAGGAGACAATTCCTGGACAGACCTGTGACCTGTACACTATCCTGGAATATATATGGTTTCTGTCTTTTACACAAGAGAAATGTTCTCATCACAGCCCCTACCTAATCTACAACTGCACTCAAAGTCAATATGTCTATACAGCCCAACAATGTGTCTGGATACATGCAAAAGAACGAAATGTGTGGTCCTACCGAGCATTTTTTTAGCGTGTATCACATGTAAATGGATACCCAGGATGATTCACCCTGACATAACTTTGTTAAACAGTACATTTCCTTTGTGTATGTTTCAGTATGTATGCAGAGTTCCCCGGATTTACAGATGACGTTCTGGGTCTCTACTCTTCACAGAAGTAGGATCTGATTTCTTTTACAAAGATGTTATTGGTATTTTAACAAAGAGTAAAAAAAAGTAGCAAATAGTGGAAAGGCAGTACAGATGAACATAATAAAAAGGCGGCCACCACAGCATTAGACGTTAGAAATCCATACAGTATACCAAAGATGAGAGCTGAGCAAACAAGAAGCATGACAATCCAGGCCAATCTCAAAACAGAATGGCACCAAAGCAGGTGAAAGTGCATGCATGGATCCCACTGGACCATTAAGACTAAAGCGCCCGTTGCCCAACATTGTCCAAACACCCACGCGCACCACCCGGAACAACCAGCAATACGTGGATGCAATGCCAATCTAAGATGAGAGAAGAAAGAAGAAGACAGATCTAGTAGAGAAGACATACAAAAAAGAAGGGGAAAAAAGGGAAATAAAAGTTAGGACTTTTTAGGGAAATAGGAAACCAACCGGACTAACAGGTCCCAATGATAGTCTCAGCAAGAACTGATCAAACCTACGAGATCCAAGGTAGCCCACTCACATCTAAAAAACTTGGGGTAAATATCATTAAGAATAGCTGTAATCTTCCCGATGATGATTGCACCCATGATATTTTGCTTAACTTCCTCAAAGCACAAAGTAGGCTGGCGCCAAGATCTCGCGATTGTCTGTTTAGTAGCTAGCAGAAATGGCAGGACTACCTACACTTGTGAGTTGCAACATTCAACACTTTCCTATACAATAGGGCTTCCAACAGGTCACACACCAAGGATCTGATTCCTGACCTCCTGTGAATGGCCATCCCTCCTGTACAGCAGATCACATGTGAGCAGGTCTGAACCAGGAGAGACAGCACATCAAAAGTTAAGTAGGGATACATGAAGTGATTTTAACCAGCACACCATATTCCAGCATGAAGGTCAGATTAATTATAAATCCACATAAAAAAAAAACCCCAATGTTTCGGGACTGCATCAGCCCCTTTATCAACTTACGGCCATGATAACGGAACCCTGTAGTCATGCAATTGCTAAAATGATGCCAATCACTGCAGTGCCCGTATAGTGGAGACTACTGACGCACTGGTCTGCTACTGGTACACAGTTCTTAGCAATGAGGATGCCAACCCACAGCTTGTGATGGTGTCATTCCCTAGCTGTCATGCTAGTTGTTCTTGTGTAGTAAGTAAAAGTGTTAATAAGCTGCAATAAGTTATTTCAACAGATACTCAATTTAAACAAAATCCTAGTCCAGAGGTTTTATCGTTACTCTCATCAAAACCAATAGTAAAGCATTTAATAACAAAAATCAAAAGGAAATCTGTAGAGTGAAAACAATAGAGGCAGACACTGCTAACCCCTCTAAGAATGCTAATTAACTGGCTGTCTATGGATTTTATACTAGGGATGCAATGACACCAAATTAAAGCATCGGTGCCGATACTGAGTATCTTACTCACCCAAATGCTCCCGATGCTTTTCCTGACACCTGAACTTCCAATATCAGGAAGCCGGGCGGTGATTCATTACATGCTGCCTGGCTTCCTGATTGGCCGGGAAGCTGGCTCCATGTTCCCTCTGTTCCCTCATCACCAGGGAGCATGGAGCTGGCTTCTCTGGCCAGATTGGAAGTCATTACTCGCCCCCCGGCTTCCTCAATGGCTAGAAAGCTGCCTCCATGCTTCATCACCTGTTGACGAGAGAGCATGGAGACGGCTTCACGGCTAATCGGGAAGCCGGGTGGACAGTCATTACACGCCGCCCTACTTTCTTAATGGGACTTCCGGTATCGGTATCAGCGAGTACCAAAAAAAAAATCGTTACTCGATACCGAAAAACCGGTAACAGTGCATCCCCTATTTTATACTTTGAGGTACTGACTTGAAACAATGAAGATTGGAGGCAGAGTGAAGGTGGGACACCTGATCTGTATACTTGTGCTGGGTCAGTGCCTCTGAAAGTAGTACTGAATGGCAGCCAGGAAACTAGCATTTTCAATAGGATAGATTGCTTCTAGTAAATACCTGTCTACTTGTAAATCACAGAGCTGGTAAAACATTTGCCTATACGGAGGCAAGCTGCCCTCGCGGAATATGTACACAGAGTCCTGTATGACAGAAGAGAAAAGGACAAATGTAAGTGAAGAGTTAAAAACATATCAAATAAGAACCTACAACTGCAATTTTTCTATTTATCTTAAAAAATTACATAATGTGACATTGTTTAGCAGCACTTTCTAGGGAATATCATTTTTACCCCAGTCTCTGCCCTCCCAAGTGAGCTCACAATCTAATGTCTCTACCACAATCACACACTAGCATGCTAGCACCGGTTCATTAAAGAGGAACTCCAGGAATTGTAAAAATTAAACCTTGCAGTGGGGATACTTGCTCTGTACTTAACTGGGGTTAACTTCTCGTTTTGTTCTAGGAGCTAAAATAAAGATATACTTACCTGATCCTCTGTCCTGCTTGGCTGCTAGACCGGTGCACACAGCCTCTTCTCCCCAGCGCTCCAGTGGCCTAAGGACCCGTGAGGTCATCACGTCTAATACTAGTGCATTAGATGTGAGGACGCCGAGGTACATTCCACTGCAGGATCAGGTGAGTATATTTTCGTTATTCCAGCCCCTAGACCAGTGGTGGCGAACCTTGGCACTCCAGCTGTTTTGGAACTTCAAGTCCCATGAGGCTTTGCAAGGCTCTGACAGCCACAGACATAACTCCCAGAGGCAGATGCATGTTGGGATTCGTAGTTTTGGCACAGCTGGAGTGCCAAGGTTCGCCACCACTGCCCTAGACCAAAATGAGCACTTAACCCTTGCAGTGCAGGGACAGCCCCACTGCAAGGGTTAATTGTTACAATTCTGGAGTTTCTCTTTAACACACCAGTATATGTTAACATTATCGAGCACCTGGAGGAAACCTATGCAAACATGTGCAACTAAAAACTCAAGATTTGCAGATTGTTTATTTGATAAGACCTCAGAGGGCTAATCACCATTGTGCTGCCACACCAATATGATGACTTGCTTCAGGTCTCAGGCGGGTTGAAAACTCAATCCTTTATGTAATGTATGCATTGCAAAAGATCATTTTACTAATGCCTAGTAAGTGAATTAACAGTAATTCACACAGTGACTTCTCTGTAGTCTCCTGACAGCTCTGATAGACACAACTACCCATTGTTCAGCTTCTGAAAGGTTTCCAAATATAAAACGAGTCTTGTAATAACACATATGTATTAGCTCATAAAGGAGGGGAATTACTGCGGTTTCACCTAATAATATGAGGCAGCGATGTCAGATCAGACATCATTGATGCCTAGATGCCCAGCCCAAAATTAGTTGCGTCATATGATAATACCCCTATGGCCAGCGTGGCTACCTAAACCATTTTTACATAAGAATGTATTTGGCTTCTATTAGGTACACTGTTCTAATAAATACCCTTATCAGATTTATTATTTTGATTGTTACTGGAGACCAGGAGCGACAGTATGATCTCATAGCTAGAAGCGCATAATGCCGAGAATATTAATCCACAGATTACAGCTGTGATCCAGTTAAGTAGTATACAGTAGAAGATTCAGTACTGATCTGCCTCACTGATGCATGAAGAAAAAAAATCCATCTGGCCTCTGATTCAGGTGTCAGCAGTGCGTGACATATCTCTGGCCGTGGAGCTCCCTGACAGGCCCAGAATGATGCTGAAATGCTAATCCCTGTAACCAATACCATCAAATAGGCACATTTCAATCATTCTTTCAATGTGTGTACTTTTCATAAATCCCATACCAGTGGTTTTGGTATATTCTAAATGAACCACACACCAGAAAACCAGCACTTACCTTCAGCTTATACTTGTTGGTTGGGGTCTTTTTACTCCCTTGGATACTAGAAGCTGCCAGTCCTTGGGTAAGGTCCTGGACACTGATTGCCTGCGGTACTGTATATGACATGGAAAAGTATGTTTAACAGATAGGTTGAGATACACTTTAAATTATGCATACGTTTTACACTCCATTGCATTTGTGCTCAGACTCTATAAAACATCAATAGAGCTTAAGTTGTGAACATGAGTCTCTTTCATTTGTTTAATCGTATATATTTTGACCCAATTGTGTCATAAGGCATACACTTATTGAGACAGAAGAAAAGATAGTGAGTGGGTTAGTTAAGTAAAATCCAATGTTAGTGTAAAACTACAACAGGGCTTATAGATGTTATGGAACTTTTTGGGACAGTTATGTTTCCTGTACATGACTTTCCCATAAGGGATTACCCAAATAATAAGATGCTTCCACTGAAAGTAAGTTGGGGGAGAGGCGTTCTGTACAGCTCATACTTGCCAACACTTTCTGTTTCCTGCTACTGCTTTCTAGCAACCAGCCACTGGCGTCACTGTAGGCTCCATATATAATTAATAGATGTACAGACCTTAAACAGCTACATATCTCTCATCTTATTTAGTCTGATGGTTTGTACCTGGCTACAGTCACTGCTATCGCTGGCTATAATGCCCATACAAGAAGATACAAACCACAAGTGTGCCATTGTCACTAACAGTATCAATGGGTAAGAGAAGTAAGCACATAAGCTAGTGGTTTAAGTCAATCCCTTAGGCCCCATTCACACTGAGCGACATAAAAATTGCGCGATTTTCCATGAGCGATATTGAGCGACTTGTCGCGCAACTTTTTCCTATTGGGCTGTATGCAATCAGGAGCAAAATCGCTTGAAATCACTCGAAAAAAGGGTCATGTAGGAGCGACAAGCTACAGCGACGAGCTACAAGCGATATTGAGCGACGAGATGTGAACAGCTCCATTGAAATGAATTGGAGAAGCTACATACAGCGATATCGCGTGGAAATATGAGCGATATCGCTGCAAAAATCGCGCGATAAATCGCTCAGTGTGAATGGGGCCTTAGTGGCTGAGCTACCAATCGCAATCACTGTGACAAGACCTTACAATGACAGTGACTCCATTGTTTTATACCAACAAAAAAAGCTAAGGAGACCGATTATGTGGCTGCTGCAAATGACTTGTACAACATAGCTCTAAGCTAGTGTTTCTTAAACTTTGGATTGGTACCTAAACTGGGATGTGGGTGTTGTGATGGGTCACAACATGATCAGGTAGTAGTCATAGCTTAGTTTGTCCAAGAACAAAAATCAGTGGCAAGTGTTATAGCACACTTATTTATGTAGTTTATGATCTATGACGTAGCCTATAACAATTTGGTTACTACATTACAGAATGCATTCATTTCTATAGGATGAAAACGTGATAAATACTCCTACCCATGACTCCACCAGCTCTCTCAAAACCTGTGACTCAATTAAACTAACAGAATAGAAAAGAACGGAGGACACACGAGCGGGAGAGAGAGAGAGCGTGCGATAGAGAGAGAGAGCGTGCGATAGAGAGAGAGAGAAGGGTGCGAGCGAGAGATGGCGCGAGCGAGAGCGAGTTCAAAAAGCAACCGCTCCGGCAGCGTTTCATATGGCCATTATTATTTGTCTTTTTGCTGACATCTTGGTAGTAATTCTCTATTTGAGGCCCAGTATGTTAACAATATTTTATTTGGTTCCTTGGATTAAACATTTTAGGAACCCCTGTTCTAAGCAATACGCACTACTAATAATACAAGCATCACAAAACCAAGAAGATAGTTATGACTGAAGTCAGGTCAATCTAGATTACCTCTTGAGAAAATAATAAGGTGGCTCACCTGGCTTCTTCAAAGTGATAGGCAGGCTGTAGTTGTATGTGCTACGCTTGGCTTTAACAGGCATCTCATTCGGGGTGTAGCCTGCACAAGACACAAGCATATTTGATCATGTGACATGAGCAATACTATGTGAGCTGAACGGACATACTTTTTTTTTTTAGTTTCTTCCTTAAAGGAGGTTTTAATGTAACATTTTTCATTATGCAAACTAACAACAGCTTGAATGGTTTTGGTATGTCTCATGTCCATCCTGTCTCAGACCCTTTTTAATGAACTGTTTCGTGTCCAATAAAAAAGGAGCGGGTATGGTACATAGCAAAAGCATGCACGCTCAGGCTGTGTTTTGCCTAACACAATGCCCTGGTTTTGGACACCCCTAACTAAAGGGTAAAAGGGGTGAAGTTCCTCTTCTAACAACTATACAGGTGCAGAGTTTACATGACTCAGGTAGCTCAGAGGTCCCTTTTACATTACCCACTTCCCTCCAAAGCCCCCCACTTTCCCTGTTACCAATAACTACACCACACAACAATGGGAATTTAAATGGCCACAGCAGCCTTTTATAATAAACACTTATAAATAACATTATAAATAACCATATTAACAATATTAAAAACCAAACACCTGTACCAACTCGTTTGGTTTCAAGGTCCTTGAAGGCAATTGTACTCTATAACTGGACCAGTATCTGCGGGCACCTTTTCTGCAACTGCCTGCCCCCAGCCGCCATACACCGCCTCGGGGATGTAACTAGATTGCCCGCAGACCCACGTTGGTCCCCTATTTACCGGTCATACCAATCTGACCGTCCGACTCCTGGAGGACAGCCATACCACGGATGGGTCCCCCGTCCAGATATGTACCCACCACCAACTGCCTCCAAGGATCCAAACCGCCACAGCGCAAAAGCGGGACACCTCACGCCTTTGCGCCACTCCACAACCGAACAGCCCGCTGTAGCCCGTCCTGCAAACCCAGGCACCACAAATCTGTGCCCACTGCATTAAGATGCACCCCATCCCTCCTGAAATACTGCAAAGTGTCCACTTCCAACTCCAAGTGGCGCACTACCACACCGCCATTACGGGACACGAAACGCCCCACCTCCTTGTTCACTTTAATGCGAGCCCGGTTCAGTCGGTCCACCAACCTCCACGATGCCCTGGCCACTATGTCCGACCACACCACAACCATCCCCGGGAAGGACGAGAGCAATCTCAAGACATCGAACTTAAAGTCCCTGATTAACTCCCGCATAGGTCGGCCACCCAGGTCATTACCCCCTGCATGCAACAGCAACACATCCGGAGGCCTATCCAGACGCGCAAAACGATGCACCTCTGGCACCACCCGACTTCACTGTAAACCGGGAACACCCAGCCACCGGCGTGGCCTCCTCCCGAGAAAAACCCAACTGCCTACCATTCGGCCGCACCGCGGCCCTCCGAGCGCCCCAAACCACATAGGAGTGCCCAATAATCCACACGAAACAGTGGCGTCCACTTGCAAAACAAAACAGGAAAACAGAAAAATACAAACCCTGCACTAACAGCCACGAACAAACAGAAAAAAACACCCCAGAAAGTTAAAGAACCCCAAGCGTTCACACCAGATGCGGCCTGACATACAGACGATACCTGCAGGATTCCCAGCGCCCTATCCGCATCACCATCTGTTCGCCCAAACCCCACCTGGCGGCTTCCGTAGCCGCCCCGATGCGGAACGAGTGCGAAGAGAACTCAGCCGCATTAAACCCCAGGGCCGTCAAACATTTCCTAAAAACCGCCACAAATTGGAACCAAGACAAGGACGACCCGTCCGCGCCAAAAATTCCTCCATGGCGCGCACCGGACACAAACGCCCATCCTCACAGCGCGACAGCGTCACCCGCAGCCCCCTACCCAGCTGATCCGTTTTTGACCTGCGTAACACCAGGTCCACCGACCCCCCAACCAGGCTCACATCCCCTACCTGCAAACCACCGGGCCGCCCCTTCGCGGGGCTCACCACCTCGCCAATCCGTAAAGCCCCAAAAAACGTAAGCAAGAAAGCCGCCCGGAACAAAACCACCTCGTAGTCCGATACACACTCCACCGCCAACCGGTCCCTGAGCAACAGCAACTGTGAAAAAGACACGATAGCCTTTCACTGCCTGGCGAACCAGAAATTGCTTCGTATGATCAGGCAAACCCATCAATTTAAACAGAAACGCCAAACGCCGATCCAGCCCCGACACTGACACCCCATCCACAAAACCACAACTAACCCAGAACAGCACCAAGGATACATAGTCCCCATCCGTCTGGGGAACGCCGACGCGCTCCTGCAGAGCAAACCAATCCTCCCAAACCTTTGAGTAGGCCGCCCACGTGGCCACACTCACCGACTCCCGGATCAACCTTGCGATGATTCCAAGGCGATCCCCCACAGGCTCTGGGGGCAAGGCACCCCGCGCCGCTCCGCATCTGGTGCCAATCGCCGAAACTCCTGCCACTGAAACCGAGACAAAGCATCCGCCAACTGGTTATGAACTCCTGCAACCAATTACTAAAAGTCCGCGGGATCAAACGATACCTACGCTTCTCCTCCTCCTCTTTTTTGGACTCGTCCTGGTTAACCCTATCCAGGTAAAACTTCTCCAGCGGTAACAAAGAAAACAGCTCCACGTAGTCCACCTTCCAAATCCGCTCCCGCACCTCCGGCTTCAGGTGGGCTCCCAAGGGCCCCTCAAAGCAAACGTAAACCTCGCATTTGGCGGCATCCGCCAAACGCACCCTGTCCGATGCTTCGCTAGCGGCCACGAAGGGTCCCTCCTGGGGCTCCCTCTGCGGCACTGAGCCCGAAGGGATAATTCTAGGCTGAGGCGCTCCGGCGGCCGGGGCCGCCGAGCACGTCCCGACATCCTGGGAACTGGAGAGGGGGGAATAACCCCCCCTAGAGCAGCTGACACCTGGGCCTGAACCCAGTCAGCCCCCTGAGAAGCTGCAGCTTCCCTCAGCTGGGACACCAGCCTATCCAAATCGCACATGGCAGGGGATAAAATGCAGGGAACAGCACCTGAAGTTCTTCCTATCTTGCAGGACTCCCAACTGACCTTCCGGACTCCTCCTTCCTGGCTAACTTTCCTGAAGCCCCTCCTGGACCACCCCTTCCACCAATCAAATAAGTGACCTTTCAATACCCTTTTCTTCTATCACTCCTTAACCCTTTCCTGTCCTCGTTCCCCTTCCCAGCCTTGTCATGCAGGCCTTCCGCTCATTCCTCTGCTTTCCATAGCTCCATGCCTTACTATACCGGGGCATTATATGAAACAATGTCAAAGTATCAATATCCTACTGCAGTATAGTGGTGATGAAAAGGAAGGACATACATGCCCACAGTAATTCCATGCCCTCCCAATGAATAATATGAGAAATTATAGTTTATATGGACCATTGTCAGTAATGATGCCAAACAGGTGCTTATTATAATAGCTTTCAATTCTCTAAGAGTACGCAGCACAGCTGGGAGACCAACAGATGTTAGGGAGAAAAACACCTTTTGATTACAAGGCCTCTCCTGCCCCCCCGCCCCCCCCAATCAGTACAATTACCATATTTTATCCCACAGCGTATCCGAAAATCAAGTACTTGGTAGATTTTAGCTTCTGGGTTTTTCCGGGGGTCATAACCAAACCGCACCCACATACTTCTCCAAGGGCCTGTCAACTGAGAACAAAAGTCAGAAAGTGAGCAGACAACAGACTGTGCTGACAAATATTAACCCGCGTCCCAATAGTATAACAAACACTAATACCAAGAGGTTCGCCATTTCATCAGCAGAACTTTCACATGCGAATGACATAGCACCTGATTTTTATTTGTACTGGTGGTTTAGCTTCCTTCCTGACATAAAGGATGTGCTGCAAGATGGCAGACTTTCAGCAATCATATGCAAGTCTACAAATGCCATAGGTTTAAAATTAAGTGCAAGTGTTAACCATAGCAACCATATACCTACTCTCCAGCATCTCTAATACCAGTAAAAGAATAAAAAAGTTCCATATGTACAGTTGTAATCAAAAGCATTCAACCCCCATTGCAAACCAGGTTTATTGGCAACATTTACAAACTTTCAGTTGTTTGCAATGAACAAATCAAACAAAAGCAATTGAAATAGGTCAACACGACGAATGTTTCAAGTGGTTTCCTAAAATTGAACTGAAAGTGCAATTTTTTAAAATTTATTTTATTACAGCGCCAACAATTTACACCACACTTTACATAGTTGCGCATTCACAACTGTCCCTGTCCTCAAGGAGCTTACAAGCTAAGGTCCCTATCTCACACGCATACATACAAGGGCCAATTTAGACAGGAGCCAATTAACCTTCCAGCATGTCTTTGGAGTGTGGGAGGAAACCAAAGCATCCGGAGGAAACCCACACAAGCACAGGGAGAACATGACAACTCCTTGCAGATAGTGACCTGGCCGGGATTCAAACCAAGGACCCCCAGCACTGCAGGGCAGGAGCGCTAACTACTACGCCACTGTGCTACCCAATATGGCTTCTGCAGTCTCAAAATTGTTCAACCCCGAACAGACTCCCTCACCAGAGCACACATCTGCAAAACAGGTGTTGTCTAAAGCACCCCACATCAAGGGCTTCATAAGGTGCACCAGGTATGCTTGAGCTAGAACACATGAAACTGGCCAGGGGTTTGCTTAGGGTCACATTTGACTGCATGTTAGAAATATGGCAAAGTCAAAAGAATGGTCAAAAAAGTTTAGAGAAGAGATCACTGCCCAAAGATGCTTGTAGAGCTGCAACAACTAATCGACTAAGTCGATTATAATCGATGATGCAAGAACGTTTTGAGATGCACAGATTTTTCCCCTTTGGAGACCAACCCCTGGTATATTAGTAGCAAAAAAAGAGAGGATAGAAAAAGGTGGGGTTTTTAAGTGGCTCCAGAGGGGACACAACCAATAAACTTCAGTCTTGGGGAAATATATAAAAAAGTATAAATGTATTTGAGCAATTGACTAAAATCAATGAATATACATCGAAACATATATAAAACATATAAACATCAGGGATTGGCAAAGCACCTCTTATCAGCCCTTGTGCTCCACAACCAAGGTTGATCTATGTAGCCATAATCCTATACATATACATCCGTTACCAGCCCACCAACATCGGCGGTCCTATTTGGAGGATCTCTTCCTATTCAGCTGTCCTGGATTTCACCCGATCTCTTCCTTGTGGATATCTCTCCACGCTACTTTTTTAGTGTCCAGGCCTGCTTTGATTAGCCATCCATCTTCCTCCAATCTGGGTTCATTGATTATCTGATTCGATACCACCCAGGACCGAATACCTGGTGACCTCACACCGAAGGGATTACCTCCCTTTGCTCCTGAGCGTTGAGATTTATTCTACAAGAAAGTATCACCCCTTAAGATTTGTTGCTCCCACCTGAGGCTCAGTAATCCAACTATATCTTCTCTCCTTTGAGTTACACATGATGTCATCTGTATATGTATAGGATTATGACTACATAGATCAACCTTGGTTGTGGAGCACAAGGGCTGATAAGAGGTGCTTTGCCAATCCCTGATGTTTATATGTTTTATATATGTTTCAATGCATATTCATTGATTTTAGTCAACTGCTCAAATAAATGTATACTTTTTTATATATTTCCCCAAGACTGAAGTTTATTGGTTGTGTCCCCTCTGGAGCCACTTAAAAAGCCCCACCTTTTTCTATCCTCTCTTTTTTTGCTACTAATATAATCGATGATGGAAAACGACAGACACGCCCACGATCTCTGGGAGACTGCTCAGGTAAGCCTGCACTTTCCCGCCACATTGCGCTGCTGTGTTAATGTATTGCTGGGATAGTGGGGTTTGCATTCCTCTATAGCTGATGGTACATTGTGATGTATATACACCGGACTACAACAAATCCCAGCAATAATACATTATACAGCGCAATGCAGAATACCACCAGCTATAGAGGACTACAACAATATACTATAGCTGGGATTTGTTGTATTCCTATATAGCTGCTGGTATTCTGCATTGCGCCGTATGATCATTATACAGCGCAATGCACAATACCCCCAGCTATAGAGGACTACAACAAATCCCAGCAATATTATATTATACAGCGGTGCAATGCAGAATACCACCAGCTAAATAGGAATACAACAAATCCCAGCAATAGTATATTATATAGCGGCACAATGCAGAATACCACGAGCTATATAGGAATACAACAAATCCGAGGAATAGTACATTATACAGCGCAATGCAGAATACCACCAGCTATAGAGGACTACAACAAATCCCAGCAATAGTACATTTTACAGCGGCGCAATGCAGAATACCACCAGCTATATAGGAATACAACAAATCCCAGCAATAAAACAATATACAGCGCAATGCAGAATACCACCAGCTATAGAGGATTACAACAAATCCCAGCAATAATACATTATACAGCGCAATGCAGAATACCACCAGCTATAGAGGAATACTACAGATCCCAGCAATAATAGATTATGCAGCGCAATGGAGAATACCACCAGCTATAGATGACTACAAATCCCAGCAATAGTACATTATACAGCGCAATGCAGACCACCAGCTATAGAGGACTACAACAAATCCCAGCAATAGTACATTATACAGTGGCGCAATGCAGAATATCAGCAGCTATAGAGGACTACAACAAATCCCGGCAATAGTACATTATACAACGGCGCAATGCAGAATACCACCAGCTATAGAGGACTACAACAAATCCCAGCAATAATACATTATACAGCGCAATGCAGAATACCACCAGCTATAGAGGACTACAACAAATCCCGGCAATAGTACATTATACAACGGCGCAATGCAGAATACCACCAGCTATACAGGACTACAAATCCCAGCAATAATACATTATACAGGGCAATGCAGAATACCAGCAGCTATAGAGGAATACAACAAATCCCAGTAATATTACATTATACTATAATGTATTATTGCTGGGATTTGTTGTATTCCTCTATAGCTGCTGGTATTCTGCATTGCCCTGTATAATGTACTATATTGCACACCACACTTTTTTTTTTTACTTCCACCGCTCCAAGCTTGCTCTCGTGACTACAATCTCAATACAAACTAGTAGTCTATTACCGAAATCCTTTTTTTTATTTTTTAATCCGATCAAACTTAATATTCGGCTAACTAATCGATTTTGAAAATAATCGTTAGCTGCAGCCCTAGATGCTTGCAATGAAGGGGTCAAATAATTGCAAGACTGCAGAAGTCATTAAAAGTTGCATTTTCAGTTGAATTTGGGGAAACCACTTGAAACATTCATTGTGTTGACCTATTTCAATTGCTTTTCTTGGATTTGTTCATTGCAAACAGCCGAAAGTCTGTAAATTTTGCCAACAAACCTGATTTGCAACAGGGGTTGAATACATTTTGATTAGAACTGTAGATAAAAGCGGTAAAAGACTCAGACCAAAAGCCACATAACAAGACAAATCATTACCATTTACGATAAATGCCATTCACTGTGATACATCAGCAGAACAGAACTGGCAACTTGACAAAGCAAGGAACACAGGAATGCGCTGATATAGAATGGAAATGCAAGGAGAACACAACCTTCCTACTCCAGCTGTGGTGAAACTACAAATTCCATCATGTCTCTGCCTCTGGAAGTCATAACTGTGGCTGTCAGAGGTTTACACTGCTTAACAGGACTTGTAGTTCTACAGCAGCAGCAGTGCCAAGGTTGCCTACCCCTGTTATACGGAATACACAGTCATAAACACAAATTAATAAAAGCAGGTAATGTAATATTCACCAAACAATTACTGCAGATGAACCTTCCTCATACATGTTTGTTTTAGATTACAGGGAATAAATTACCACCTGTGAATGTTTGGTGAATGTTACTGTTTTATTTATTTATATATATATATATATATTCTCCTAAAACAAGAGTTAAACATGGGGTTAAAGTTCATGGCATAATATGATGGTGAAGGTTGCCAACACAGAGGCTGATGTCTCACAAATTGACAGAGATCTCTATCCTTCTTGGATCACATTGCCTCCAAGACCTGCTGGAAGGTTCCGTCACTTTGGCAGATTTGGGAGAATGCAGAGCATGCACAGTGAAAATACCTGTCTCATTAGCAAAAAATGAAAAGTAAATGATTGGCAACTGAATAAAGGTTCTCCAATAAGCCACAAATCACACCTATAGAAACCCCCGCATGGCCCATTTCTTTGCAGACTGTAACAAATACTGACTGAATGGGATGCATTACCTGTGCAGACTAGGACATGTATGGCCACATTTACTGTAGATCAGAGTTCTGTACATTTCACAACACACTGCTAACATATAATATCTTTGATACTTTTCTCCTTTTAGGTCTGCCCACGGGCAGCTTTCTCACATTTGTCAGTATGCAATGCCTTGTTCGGCACATGCATACTTATTCCCTGATGCTCCCGTGTAATGTTTTCTAGCCCAGCACCAGTACTGGATTTAGAGCCAGCCAGACAACTAGCACTTTTATAAGGGGGGGGTTACCAATGGCAAACACTTCCTTCATGATAGGTTAATTAGGATATGTCTGGAAGCACAGACTATAAGATAGCTTGAGCCAGTCATTCTAGGAAATCATTGTATTCTAACCTTTGCTTTTTATGTATATGCAATAGGTTGAGGGATACCTTAGATTTTCAGGTCATTCATTTACCGTATTTGCCGGCGTATAAGACGACTCGGCGTATAAGACGACCCCCTACTTTTTGTGTTAAAATATAGGTTTTGGGCTATACTCGTCGTATAAGACGAGTATAGCCCAAAATAATGTTTAAATGCACCCACTAACCTCCATGGCGGTATTCCCAAGTGTGGCTCGGGGTTAATTTTCAGTACCATAAGCGGTAACCACGAGCCACACTCGGGATTACAGTCTCTTACCTTGTCCACGATCCCCAATGTGTCCTCCGTCTTCCGCTGAGTCAATCACGGGAGGCTTTGTATTAATGAATACAGGCTTTGTATTCATTAATACAAAGCCTGACGTGATTGGCTCAGCGCGGTATACTGTATGTAGCCGAAGCTACATACAGTATATCGTATCCTTCCGTATGTACCCGGCGTATAAGCCGACCCCCGATTTTCGGGGGATGTTTTAAGGTCTCAAAATCCGTCTTATACGCCGGCAAATACGGTATTACTTATTTCTTGTATTTAAATAGTGCTTCAAGAATATATAAAACCGAGGCCCTGATGTCCTTAAACACACACATACCAGGGCTGATTTTTTTTTTTTTTTTGTGGATTGTGTGAAGAAACTGAAGCACTCAGAAACGCAGGGAGAACATGCAAACCCCACATAGACACACAGTGTGCCAGGACTCAAGGCAAGGCAGGAGTGCTAACAGCATAGCCACAGTGCTGATATAGTATAGCAATGCTCAGAAAATACATACATCCTGGTGCTCACCATATAATATGCCATATAAGGTAACAGTAACTTCAGCTTGTCGGGGTGAACGCTGATGTTGGCCTTAATTGCATTTCGGGACCATATTGGTCGGACGGCGAAAAGCTGAAAAAAAAAAAGTAACGTGAACTTTTCCATTCTCCAAGCATGTAAAAATAATGGTACCTTCAAAATCCACTCATTACCTGTTTCAAACACACTCATTTTATCCCCAAAACATGCAACCTAAGCAGACAAAACTATGTAACGGATATGCAAATATTGACTTTCTCAAAAAATCAGCAGCTAAGCCCTCCTGTCCATTATCTAATGACTCCCCCAGACTACTGACATATGCAGAGAGCCGTGACACATACCTGCCACAGGAAGGGTAGAGGTGTCCTGAGGACTGTAATTAACAGATTGGCTTAACTTTCTGTAAGCTATGCTTGAGACTAGATGGTGGCACCCAATGACTAGGGCAGGATTCCTCTTTACCTATTATACAGTATATCTGTGGGTTATTAGCTAAATATTTTATAGTTGAACATAAACATTGAGAAAGGAAAGAATTGTGAGAACATGACATCTCTACAACTAGAGAAGAGGCTGCCCGAAGTCAACCATACTAAAAAAAAAATATTAGTTTTTTTCTCTCGTTCTCAGTGCAGTTTCTAACAGTGTAAAGGTGCCCATACACTGTACGATTCTCGTACAAGAATCGCGGGAAATCCCACGATCGTACGAGAATCGTACAGTGTATGGAAGGTGTGCGACCGTTACTACTGTACGGTCTCACGTCTTCCGTCGAACAAGCAGGCTTGAAAACCCGCCGGGAATCCTACGATTCTCGGCGAGTGAGTGGCCTGCCTGTTCGACAATTGCCGAACGGGCCGGTGTGCGCACGCGCACACTGCCCGTTTGCAGTGATCGGAAGCCCGCCCCTCAGCAGGGCGGGCTTTCGATGATCGCAAGTACGATCTGCCCGTCCAAGATGGGCAGATCGTACGAGCTTTCAATGAGCTTACGACCATCGCAAGACAAAGGTCTTGCAATGGTCGTAAGGTGTATGGGCACCTTAACTCGTGTAAACCAGGAATGCCAGTTACAGCTTATACCATGCTTTGGAGCAATACCCAAAACTACCACACCGTAATATATTTGTTGTTAATATATAGTTTTATTTTGTTTTCCCAGAAGCTCACAGAGATCAGACAGAGAATGGGAAATGTTACAAACATGCCTCCATTGTATTGCATGATGGTGCCAATCTAACATGCTGTCAGTCACTGGGAGCTAAAAGAGGGGGTACTGTATTTTTCCATGTATAAGACTATACTTTTTCTTAAAAATATTTACCTAAAAATGGAGGGTTGTCTTGTACACGGGGGGCCGAGAGGAAACTGCCGATACCTCTGCAAACTAGCCTCACGAGTGAAACCTCCGATTGCAGAGACAAGCTAAAGGTGTCCATACACCTTACGATTATCGGACGGAACTTTTCGTCCGATGGTCGAATAGTCGTACGATTTTCGTACGGCAGCCCCATCCTGCCCCGATGATCGCAAGATTAATTTAGTCGTAATTAATGAAAAGCACCTGGACGAAATGCAGTCATTGATTTGCCGTATTTTCGTTAGAGCAAGCGCAGTGTAGATCGTACGACTTTTGACGGACGGAAACGCCAGCAACCATGCGAAAATCGTACGATCTAGCAAAGTTTTCAAACATGCTTGACCGTCAAAAGTCGTACGATTGTACAGTAATATCGGTCGGACACTGCAATGCACACATACGATTATCGGCTGAAAAATCGATTGCATACGAAAATCGTACGATAATCGTAAGGTGTATGGGCACCTTTACTCTGCAAAATTTAAACTGGATGTAATCAGTTATGCAAATGAGCATGGAAAAATATTGATTTCTGAATTCTGGGTAAGAAAAGTGGGGGGCGTCCTATACATGGGGGCGTCTTATAGACGGAAAAATACGGTACTTTGGGACCATACAGGAGGAGGATTGTACAGCTCTAGCAGTTAAACCAGCAGGCAGGTGACACAGGAAATTGCATAAGCTATTCCTCACTTAACGACCAAGTTCCTTTCCTATGACTAGGTCGTTAAACGAATTGGTCGTTAAGTGAAGAACTGTATACAGTACTGTATTAGTGTTAGAGATTTACAGTACTGTAAATACATTACTTATTGAGAATAGTAGCAGAGAACGGAGTACGGTACTGTATGCAAGATAAAGTCGGTGAAACGCAGCACTGCCGGTGCCACAGTCCCGCACGTACTGTCGGAGAGCTGGTCGTAAGTGCGAGCGGTCGCTAAACAGGTTGGTCGTTAAGTGAGGAATAGCTGTATACTGAATAACAGTGTCACCATGCTGGCTATGGAATATGGAAGGTGTGTTAAAATCCTGAGACTGGCTGAACAAAATGACAAACATGCTGGCAGGTAAAACCATATGTATTAAATCTCACTGATGTCATCAATCCTTAAGCAAGTACAAGCCAACCTAAATGTGACCAGTCATCAAAAATGGATTTCTGAACAGTTAGGCCTTGTCCACACCGAAAGCGTGGGCGTTCCAGAATGGTAGCTGCTGGAACGCACCGCGATCGCTGAGCAACTTCCCCTTGCGTTTTGGGGCGGGAGGGAGCGTGGCGGTGCATTGTATTCAATGGCGCCGCTTCCACGCCCCCCCCCCCCCCCGCTCGCAATGCGATCGGACGCCTGGCAAACCCTTAGGTTCTTTGCAAAAAAACACTAGAATTACCCTTATCATTTCCTGCTCCACGTGACTGTCTATGGGGTTAGTACATAGCTTCTTCCAGTTTTTCAAAGCGGCTGGATGCGGCTCTGAAGGAACATCTGCATCTTCGAAGTTCACAAATATAGCATTGTGAGGCCGGCGAGCCCTGCTGAGGCCAATCAGATTTTCACTGGACAAATTTGGGGGCTGATAGCCATCCCTGTGAATGCAAACAAAGACAAAATCAGATAATAATGGCAATTACGGGGACACAGGAAACAAGCAAGGCCATCAAATTACTTACACACGAACTTCCCCAAGAGTGATTTTCATATATGTCAGTGTTACATAACATCGAAGACATTTTAGGCATTTAGAAATGGAACAATCAAGAGCACACAGACACGTTTGAATGTTTAATGCCAAATTTCAGATAACCCACCAGGCTTCCATTCTCTCTGCTGAGTCGCCCTAACACATGGACAGGGCAGTGCAGACACTGCAAGCGTATTAAACTCTAACAATTAACTGTTCTGATATAAATAGTTTACATGAACTTTTATTTCTCAAGGTATCCACTATTTTACGTATTATTAGCCCTCCCAGAGAGACTGGAATGAATGAAAATGGGACACACAATGATATATAGAGATTGTACCAGCCCCTTCATTACAATCTTCATCATATAGAGAAGTAAAGTCGGAGCCCTGATGATAGCATCTTCAAAAAAAAAAACAACAACAAAAAACAAGCTGTAAGCTTTATCCTTAGATAAAGGAACATGTTATTTTCCTGGTAAGGTCTTTGTGTAATTTCATCACAGTGCATTGACTCCATTTTGTACCATGAGAGTACCTGACACATGAGAACCCTTGGCAATGGTACACAGCAACAGATAAGGGTAATGTTTCTGCCACAGAGGCATGTGATGGTGAGAAATGATCAGCTGCACTCACAATTTTATCCTATAAGTTGTAAAACAAATATGGCCACCCTCCAGATGGTGTGGGGTCATGTGACCTTTTCCTACCTCTTCACCTTGACTATTTCATGAAGCACAGGAAAGATCAAAATGTAAAAGTGAAGTTTCCATGATCACATTTTTGTGTAAATATGGCACCAGGGTCTGCGAGTTAAATACAATGATCAAAAGTGACATTCGAGTCAAAACTTTTCTTAGTTGTGGACAAAGTGGGGAAGGGTTGGAATCTCCGTCACATTTTTACTGCAGCCTGTGTGTTCCCGCTGGGGGAATTTTGTTCCCATTTACTGTTCTGGTGGCCACACAGAAGTGAAGTGTAATCTGTCCAGTAGAGATGAAGAAAATAACCAAATAATGGAAAAAAAAATCCAAACCCTCTCTTTATCAAAAACGTAAACAGTTTTGTCTGGAGTTCCAATTTAAAGAAAACCTAACCGTAAAATAATAAAGCACATTTATTGAAATAGTAACACCCCATACTGCAATTACATAGCAGACTTAAAAAAATTTTTTCCAGTAAAAAGAAGAACTAGCAGTGCATGGGTAGCCCGACTGGAAGGGTTAATTTGTACATTTTCTTGAGTTCCTCTTTAAAGTCAGAAACCTTCTAGTGTCCAGTCACATGACTGCATAAGTCAACACTGGCTGACACCAGGATCTACATGGTTTATATATAACAGATCTTGAAGAAAAGGGACTTAGTTGGCCCTGAGAGAACCACTTTAGATACCCGTTAGGACCAGCCCATAATGAACTAGTTTACATTTAAAATACTTTAGCTAGGTTCAATTATCCTGCAAAATCAAGCAAGCTTACAAATCTAACCTTTCACTTCTTTTGCTATCCATTGAGAGATGTACTGTCTTTCTCAACATTTTAAATGTCCTTCTCTTTCCAGTTGATAACACATGGCTCTCTGCATACAGAGTTCTAATAAAGAAGCCACTCTCTATCTCATTATATGTCCAAGCTTCCTAATAAAGCTCACAATCAGATAGTAAGGAGCTTTGATAAGACACCAAAGGGAAATCAAAGGCCCCTTCTTTTATATAATATGGGAAAACGTTTTCGGTCTCTTTCCTCTCTGTGTTCAGTATAATCTTCCACATACTGCAAGAGAAAGTAAGTGCTGAATAAAAATACATTTATTTGAATCTAACTTTCATGCAACTTTAGAAATCATATGCCAAAACAGATTATATGAAAGGATTTGCACAGGCTTGAGCAGCCCCCCTTATAAAAGAGTACTTAAAGGTGTGTGGTTTCCACAGTGAACACATACTGTTGCTAGGTCACTTTCCGATCATCTCCCTGCATCGCCCTCTCCGATCCTCCATCACTGAGTGGAGGAACGGATGGGGAGGGGGCGGGCACAGCTGGCTCTGCCTCTAGTCACTCACGCAGCTGGGTGGATCCAGACTGTATTGTCGGGATCTGTCCCGGCTGAGGCGCTATCAGTACATCCATGGCAACAGTCCACTATACACTGAGTGGCCAGATTATTATGACCACCTGACGTTTGTAGGCAAATTAGCTATAATTAGCTCTAATTTCGCGCTGAAGTTGCTAGAGGGCCAGACCATTATAAATAGGGAAGCAGGTTGTTTACCACAACAGTAGAAGTGATTTTTTTCTGAAGATACGGGTAAACAACGCGATTTAACAGCCTTTGAACGTGGGATGATTGTTGGCGCTCGGAGCCATGGAGCGAGTATCAGCAAAACAGCAGAATCCTTTAAATGTTTAAGAGCAGCTGTTGTTAAAGTGTTTAAAGACTGGACTGTCAGCCGAAAATCTGGGTCTGAACGTGCGAATTGTGGCCGTCAGCGACTAGTCAATGTTAGGGCAGAAAGGAAAGTGGCAACACTGGTACAAGACAACAGAAGGGCAACAGTGCAAGCATGAACCCCACATGCATGAGTACAACCCTTCACGCTGGTGGGGGCAGTGTTATGGTTTGGGGTATGTTTTCCTGGCATGATTTGGGCCCTTTAATTTGTGTGGAACAACGTCTGAATACCACAACATACCAAAGTATCGTTGCTGATCAAGTTCATCCTTTCATGTTGATGGCGTATCCCAATGGAGATGGCTTCTTCCTACAAGACAATGCGCCATGCCACGGTGCTCGTATTGTGCAGGAGTGGTTTCAAGAATATGAGGGAGACTTTGCCTTGCTTAGGTGGCCCCCACAATCACCACATCTCAATCCAAATGAGCATTTGTGGGACGAAGTTGAAAGAGCCATCAGGCAGCTGGTTCCACAACCATCAAATCTCACAGAACTGGACAGTGCTATTCATCAGGCATGGTGTCAGATTCCTCGCATACAACATCTCGTGGAGTCAATGCCAAGAAGAATCGCCGCAGTATTGAAGGCAAAGGGTGGCCTAACGAAGTACTGATGGGGTGGTCATAATAATCTGGTCACTCAGTGTATACTGAGCTTTGCTTCACAGGAGGAGGTCAGTATATGTCCTGTGAAAAGCACTTACCCCATAGTTCTCTTTTAAGCCTGCAGACTGGCCTACTACAAGTATGATTGCAGGAAAACAAACCCTTCCCCACTTTATCCAAAACCGAGTTGGGCTCTCCACTCTTGAATACCAGCGATGGCTCAGAGTCACATGGATGGAAACCACAAAGACATAAAATAGAAACTGGATCTCACCTGTGGTTGATGTTGGGTCTGTAGTAATAATCCACTGGGTTGTCTAACCGAGAGAAAATAGGAGGTGGGATATACAAGGGCAGGTCCTGCTGGAAGAACTCCTCTTTCTCAGGCTTTTTCAGCAGGACTTTATCATATAGAGAGGTCCGGGATCCATCAGGGCCATGGGTGAATGCCAGGTACTGGAAATCAGACATGCCTGGAAACAGAAAGAGCTGGAAATTAATCTGGGATGTCTTGTGGTAAGGAAGAGCTAAAGCTTAGCATGTCAAAGCTGTGACAGGAAGCTTCCGACAAGTATTCCACACAGTACTGCATACCCTGTGATGGATCCGACCCTACCATACTCCACCCAATTGTGAAACACATTTTCAGGTACAGCTGCTTTTAAAAGTGTATATAAAGCTCTGAATTCTTCATTTAACCAGTTGCTGTCGACCCGTAGAAAAAAAACGGACAGACGGCTGACTCGCATCAGCGGGTTGCTGTCTCCAGACGGCATTTCTTTCCTGCTCGCCCCCGCGCCCCCTAGTGTGCGTGCACGGGCAGGAAAGACCCGCTCGTTTTTACAGCCGTTAACGGCTGTTTTACATACAACCGATCAAAGGCTCTATAGCCGACGCTCGGTTATATGGCGTGATTGGTTGTAGTGCTCACCTTCAATCCTGGGATCCGCTGGCCCATCTGCGGCCCGGGACCGGGTCGGGAGGGCATCAGGAGGAGAAGCGAGGGAGATCAGCTCCTTGCTGATCTCGCGCCGGGCTGTGAATGCAGTATTACATCACTTCCGCATTCACCTGTCAGTCATCTGGCTGCTATAGCCAGAGAGAAGAAGCTGATGAAGCAGATCTGTGCTTCATCAGCTTCTTTTGGGGTCCCCATGTGACATTAGGGGTCCTAGAGACCCTTAATGTCTCCATAAAGAGGACCTGTCAGTGTGCCTTTGCTAATATATAGGGGGATTGTATCCCCCTATGTAATAGTAATAACAATAAGTGTAAAAAAAATATATATTGGGTAATGTTGTTTTTTGAGGTTTCGCGCGCGTGCGCAATTTTAAGGCTTGACATGTTTGGTGTCTTTTACCCAACGTGACCCCGTCTTTTATATTTTACCAAAAAATTGTGTAATAATAAATGTTTTAGAATTTAATATAGGGGAAACTGTTTTTTTAATTTTCTGTAATTTTTCCTTAATATAGTAAAAAATAAAAACCCCCAGTGGTGAATAAATACCACCATAAGAAAGCTCTACCTGTCCCCCAAAAATGGTATAAAATTCATTTCAGTACAGCTTTGCATGACGGAATAAATGCCAGTCAAAGTACCGCAGCGCTGAATACTGAAAAATGGCCTGGCCAGGTAGGGGGTTTAACAGCGCGGACTTCGAGCGGATAAAGCCCAACTCCAGACACAAGACAAAAACCCTTGCAGTGGGACCCCACTTACTACAAGTGTTAAAGTGATATTAAAATCAAAAGGCTTTTAAGCTATTCCAAATGCTGATGACATCACTTAAATGGTGTCTGTTTCTTCATGTTTAAAGTTTTAGTTTCCTGCAGAATCAGCTAGTCCCCTGAGACTGATACCGTCTTTTAGGGTAGCTCCTTTCCCTTGCAGGGTCCCATGGAGCCACCCTTGTGTGTGCTAGTAAGCTGTGTGTGTCTCTACAAACACACGGAGACAGCAAGGCAAGCCACTCCCCTGCTTCCCATCCCTTTCTTTTCTCTCTTCTCCAAGCTGAGAGATGGACAGCTGCACTAGTGGGTACAAGAAGCGGAAATATTGCTAACCAGGAATAGAATTGACATCTTCCAATGGGGGCACTGGTTCCGGTGACAACTAAGAGGGGATATCCCTCACTTTGTAGAAATTTCCTCTTGCTTCCTGTGGTGTCTACAGTACAGGAAGTAAGGGGAAAAACTCCCTGATGGAACACAGACTCCCCTGCTCTATCCAAATGTAAAAATGTTTTGGCTTTATATTTACTTGTAAAGTATTCAGTGAGAAATATCAATAAGTACCTTGGAATTTATAGACTGTTCCCACCACACCAATGATTTCCATGGCGATCTTTTGGTCTGAAGATTGGCTTTCATTTTCCATTCCATCTGACCGTTTCTTCCGAGTCTTTATCTTCACCCGCAGGATCATAGTTGTGGTGGGGAAGCGATTGGCACACAATGGGTGGCAATAAGGGTCCTTAGGCCTGTAATAGAGCTCAAGCCTTTTTGCAGGATCGGCATACACCTGGCAGGGAAAGAAGAGAACACCAGTAAATGGGAATTCTAAATAACATTAGTCATGAAATAGGAAATTCTGATTATACCATGTAGGCGGGTTCACAGTGGGGCTGATCTACTAAAGGTATAGCAAAGTGTATGTTAGAAAATAAGGTGATTCTGTGTTCACTTTCAATACCAAGGCAAGCTGGTCAGCTATGAAAACCAGGCAAGCATCCAGGAAGAAAGGTTTAAAGCTGAATTCCAGACTTGCACAGTTGTACAGGCTTCTCTGAGGAACTGAAATCGCGTATTCTGATTTCACTGCACACTATGAGCTTCTCACAATGTGCAATAGAAGCTGCAGCATGTCAGATACATCTTGCCTCACTTGCTGGCTGGCTGACAACCAACATAATCTAGGTCTTTCCTCCCCAGCCTGACTGTCCCTGGCCTGTCCATTTTCAGTCATTTGATTTTAGTTATTTTTTATCGTGAAGGTTCAGTATCACACATGGACACAATAGGACAATCGGCTGTTTTCAGGAAAATATGTGCAGCTCCTACCACCAGCCATGATCTGCATGCATGCATTGCAGTATTGATAATAATAAGAAAAAGTACGTAATGGAAACAGAATGGTTTTATTTAAATATTTTATTAACATGATGAATTGGGTTGTACCAAGGAAGGCAAAATACCTAAAGCCAGATTTTTTTTTTTTAATCGCTGTAAAGAGCAGGGAATGGTAAATACCCCGGCAAAGCTGACAGCAGAAAGTGACTGGAAATCTCTCCATTACAGGTGGCACATGTCTGGGAAAGCTACCACCCACCCTCCCCCTAAACAGATGCATACTTCCCTCGATATAGCCAAAACGGGAAGTGAGCGGGAATCCTCCAATGGGGACACTTGTCCTAGTGACAACTGTCTAATTGGGGATTTACCCTCACTTCCTGTTGACAGGACAGAAAGCAAAGTTGACACTGAATAAACAGCAAACAAGGGTTTTAACCCTTCACTACTGCATACAAAATGAAAATGAATTTGCATACACTTTAACATGTACAGTTTCTCAGGGACAATTCTGCACAGAGATGCCCTTTACAACATCTATAGTAATATATACACAGCGTTTACATGCAGCGGCTGTCACCTGATCATTATCTTGAATGGGACAGCTGCTGAATGTAAATACTGTACACAAAAAGTTATTTTAAAGAAAGTGGGGTTTTGAAAGGAGCTTTAGTGTGGCAGAACTTTAAGACCCGTGTCGCGGGGAAAGAATCCTCAAACGGACCAATGGCAGAAATGGGCCATTTACTGCATACTGATTTTACTGCAGGGAGCCGTGAGTGACAGTCATGGCTCTCTGCAGGGACATAATCGAGAAGTGAGCGAGCGACGATATGTGTTCGCTCACTTCCCGATCTATTGAGCCGGCGTGTGACAGTTTCATTGTCACACGTCGGCTTGAACCTCATAGTTCTCCTTTAATATATGGTTTTTATAAAAACACTGGTAAATATTTATTATTTCATCTAGTGCATTAAACACTGCTCTGGCTCCTACACACCTTAGCCCAGCAGAGACATTACAGGACTCTAAAAGTATGAGCAATCTACAGAGGGGAAAAAAAAAGAGAGACAGCCTTGTCAATGTCCTTAGAGAGAGTGAGGGGAGACCGGGGGAAGAACAAGATAGGGAGGAAGCACTCACCACTACTGCCCTGACATCTGCCCGTGAACCCAAAGAGACATCAGTGATGTTTTCTTTCGCCCTGGTTGCCCATGAGGAGTGCCTCCTCCAAAGCTAAAGATGGAGAGATTCTCAGAGTGACTCATCTCCAAGGACTGCAATATGTGCAAAAGCTCAAAAACAAGCTGCCGATGTCTTTGTCAAGCAATTACTTGATTCTTATCAGGAACATGCGCTCAGGTGAGGCAGGGACTCTCCTAGTATAAATGTGCCCATACACTGTACGATTATTGTATGATAATCGTGGGTAATCCCCCAAAGTGTATCGAAGGCGTGCAACCGTTTCCACTGTACGGTCACACGTCTTCTGTCGAACAAGCAGGCTGGAAAACCTGCCGAGAATCGTACGATTCTCGGCAGGTTAGTGGCGTGCATGTTCGACAGCTGCCGAACGGGCCGTTGTGCGCACACTGCCCATTTAGCATTGCAGTCATCGGAAGCCCGCCCCTCAGTGGGGCGGGCTTGCGATGATCGCAAGTACAATCTGCCTGTCCATGATGGGCAGATCGTACATTTTTTAAATTACTTTACAACCCTCGCAAGACAAAAGTCTTGCAAGGGTTGTAAAAGTGTATGGCCACTTTTAGGGAGGAAAAAGCTGTCAAGTCTGACAACTCTTTTTTTCATTCAGAGCGGCGTGTAACCTGTCATGGATGGAGCGCTGCCTGTTAATTACTAGGGATGGGCTCGATGTTCGACTTGAGCATGAGTTCAAATCGAACATCGGCAGCTTGTGTGTTTAGCAAACACACAAACTCTCAGGGCATTTGTTGGGCTGTTCACCAGCCGAGCTCGCCACAAGGCACTGTGCACCGCACAGTGCCTTGTGAGCCCTGATTGGCTAAAGCCTTGCACCTGACCACAAGTCAGTCGCAAGACTTTGCCCAATCGGAGAGCAATGAGTGGGCAAAGTCATGACTCACCTGTCAGGTGCTGTACAACTGTAAACAGTTGGGCGGAGCTATCTGTCACTGCTAGCTCCGCTCAATTAGGTCCTTTGTTGATATCAGGGGCTGCACTTGAGGCCCATTATATCAAATAAGTTGACCACCACTGGTCTAAATGTTTTGCAATCTTGTAGATCTTGAATTCACTTTTTCTTTATTACTGATGTCTGGAACTGGACATCTGGAACATAACCAAACCACTTTCCATTCTTATGAGCTCTCATGCCACTGTCAGGTTGTACGGTTAGCTACGGGCACCATTTTTTTAAAGCCTGATGCGCTTTCATCTTGCTCTCATGGCTCGCCCACTCTAGGCTCTAGCTAGGCAGCTGTTGCAGCTTGCTCATTACCTGTGAGTCCTCATGTGCCTGCCCATGGCCCATCCTCTGCAATGTCTGGTTGGTTGACTGTTGGCTCACTCACACAGTGATAATGTCACTCAGCTTCCAGTTCACACTTCACAACACAACCTCTATGAAAGCAGGGGTGCTGCAATGACAGTACAAACCCTACTGTGACTGTAAGGGCTCATTCACACCAGCGGGCATGCATTATAGACACCTTAACGTGTGCCAGCTAGTGTGGTTTGTGCACACACGCTGCAAAGCTTTGAACATTGCATCACCATGTTTGCTGTTTTTTATTATTATTATACAGTATTCATATAGCACCAATAGTTTGTGCAGCACTTTATTAAAAACGACAATCTTTATAGTGTGTAAGACGCTCATAATTGACTGGCTGCATGGTTAACGTGTTTGTGACCCCCTACGTGTAATTATTCAGGGCTTTAGCTGCCCTATCTCAGGTTGTCCTTATATTGCCAACAATGCCTTGACTCTGGATGTATGTTGATTGTACCTGTCCTTTTCTGTTTGATTGTACCATTACAAACTTCAAAATAAAGAATTTAAAAAAAACACAAAAAAACGACAATTTGACAATCCATTTAACTATATGCCTGGCAGTGCATTGCAATGCATTATAATGTGTTGGCACCACTGTATGTTACTAGAAGAAATAGGACATATTGCCTCGTCTATGCATTTGTTTTGGGTAATGCTGCCGCATGCAGGCCAACAGGGCTGGTGTGAAAGAGCTGAAAGTGACCATTAGGCCACAGTCAGTCATCTCTTTCTGTAGCAAAGTCTATAGACATTTACTTGAATTGTGTTCTTAGTTGTTTGCCTACACCAGGGGTAGGCAACCTTTAACACTCAAAGAGCCATTTGGCACAGCCACAGAAAAAAAAACCCCGGGAGCCACAAAACTCTTTTGACATCTAAAATGAAGATAACGCTGCACAGATTGTTTTTTTACCTTTATGCTATGTATAAAAGAATTATAGTGTGTTGCATTAATGAAATCAATGAACTGCTACAGAGAAAACACATGCCTTTATTAAAGGGGCACCCAGATGCGCCCCCCCCCCCCCCTATGATTGGTACCCCTGCCCATTCACGATAGGGTTAAATACAAGTTTTAAAAGAGGCCAGACTTTTGTAAAAATCCTTCACATGAAAAAAAAACCAAAAGAGTTTTTGACAAGTCTTTTATTACACATACATACTGTGACATAAGGAGAGGGGACATCATTGAGGGGCGGTATGTTTCCCCTCGCTTTCTATCCTATGTGTATGAATAGCGGAACCCTGACCAGGGTTTCGCTTTGACTTTGGGTCCGGATAGTCCAGCTCGGGCTTTGGGTCTCACCTGGATAGTTGATTGCTTGATGAATGCTTGTCCAGGTGAGATAAAAGGGGAAGGCTGAGACATGGTTTTGCTCTGGCCTGGGACTCAGACAGCCTTCTGAGAGAGCTACATGTTGGATGTGTTCAGAGAGAAAAAGAACTTTGGTGCCTGGACTGTTTTTCCCAGGGAAGGTGATCCCCCATTTGAGCTATACCCCCACAATACATACACAATAAAAAAAATCCATATACCAATAATACAATAATATTATATATGTATGTATATATACATCAGATTTGTGAATTGATGTTCAAGTATCTGTCAGTGTAAAATTCACAATTAGACAGCCCAAGACCTTTTTAAAAAAAACTCTGAGGAGTAAAGTCACTGATACACAGTTTACTAGTTGCTATGGGCAGCAAATGAAATAAATGTTCTCTATAACTAGACAACCAGGACATAATTGATTCTATATTATCCACAAAGGGTTAACAGCACTCTCTCAACCCTGCAGCAGTGCCTGTACCTGCTCTCAATAGTCTATGTCCGCCCTCTCTGTGCAGCAAGTAGCTTCTTCCCTCTGAGAGCCAAGCCTCGTTCTGAGGCTACTCTAGAGATCACATGACCTTCCTCCGGGAGGCAAGCCTCACTCTGAAACTTTACCCACTGTAATAGACTTACCGGGTTACGGTCCACCGCCGGGCTCCAACGCCATCCTGCGCAGGCGCGCCGTGGTAACCCCTCACCTCCTAGCAGGGACTTAGTAGTGCACAGGCACTCCCTGGGACTCCGCCCACCTCATTCGAGCAGTCGGCTTAAAGCTGCTGCTCACTGATTGATCGGGTCCTACTGTACTGTAAAGCCTCGCTTCTCTTATCTATGGGAATGGATCGCAACTGCGGAGTTTCATGGATGGGGATCAGTTGTGCAGCTGAACTCTGTTGCCCTGTATTTGGTTAGGCGGATCGAGGGCTGCTTAACATCATACTCCCCTTGGCAACATTGGACTGTTGATTGTAGCAGGACACTGATCAATCAGTGTCTGCCTTGCTGCCCTTCAGGATCATCAGCCACAAGCAGATCATCGCATCCAAGAGTCTCAGGGCTCTACCATTGACCACCAAACAAACCGCAAGTAGATGCTTATGCCTCCTGTCTACCAGGACACTACTATAGTGCTGTTGTGCTGAACTTCATTACCTGCTAGCTAAACTCCTTGCTGTTGCTCACAGCCATTAACTCTGTGTGATATTGCTGTTGTGCTGAACTTCATACCCTGCTCTCTAACTACCAGAGGAGTGGCACTTCCATTGTTGCCAAGGGGAGTATGATGTTAAGCAGCCCTCGATCCGCCTAACCAAATACAGGGCAACAGAGTTCAGCTGCACAACTGATCCCAATCCATGAAACTCTGCAGTTGCGATCCATTCCCATAGATAAGAGAAGCGAGGCTTTACACCCACTGATATCTTATCGGAAAGGTTTACACAGAGTAAACCTTTCAGGGAGAAAATGCCTCTCTCGCGGACGTCAGGGAGCCGCTATCTCTTAGAGGGAGACTCCCTGAACATCAGTGAGACTTGAGAGCCCTGGGAAATATATATATAGCAATGCATAAACTTAAAGCAGCTTAACAGTAGTTATGTCCTCGGCATCGGTACAAAACGAATTCGCCGGGGATGTCGGTCACTCTGGGTACCCACACATCACTGGCTACCATGAAGTGATCCTTTCTTCCTTGAAGGTACAGTGACACACCAGAAGCCCAACATGCACCAAATCGGGCAAAGCAACAATGGCAACTGATCAGGTCAATTTAAAACTAGCAAAGAGGGGAAAAGTGGATATAGGCCGGCCAATATACAGAGCAATGCAAAAGTTCCCCAGCACACTCCCCAATTAGCCAGCAAATAAACATAACTAAAATGTTTTGACCTTCCCAAGTACATACCAGTGCATTAAGAGGTTTTTATTTGTAGAGCCATACTGCTCTGCCCATGTGCACTGTTTCTCTTTCTGGTAGTATTATATTGATCTTAGTGGTTGCCAGTGCTGCTTTGTTGGGTCGTTTAACACAGGGGACCCAACCCCCGGGCCTAGGGTTGCCACCTTTTCTTCCAGCGAAACACGAACACACTAGCGGCGCACGGAAATTTTTGGGGGAGAATGAGTCGTGGCTTATTCATATGTAAATAGCATCACCCATTCATATGTAAATATCCCAGTCGAGACTGTTTGCAGTAGGGGGGAGGGGGGGCAGTAGCCCCTATATTAAGTTTGGTTGCCCCTGTCTGCCTGACATCTTGTGTCCGGGTTTCAGCTACCATGAAACCCGGACACAGCATTCAAAACCCGGACTGTCCGGGTGAATCCTGGACAGGTGGCAACACTACCCGGGCCGCAGGCTGGTACCGGTCCGTGGGCTGTTTGGAACTGGGCCACAGCCACCTCTGCCTCCTGTCAGATAACTCCACCTGTCCACAGTGCAAACGCGGAGTGATCTCTTCGGTTCTGATGTCAGAGCGGGAGCAGAGCTGAGGAGATGGTGAACGTGTGAGCAAGCCCACTGCTGTAGAGTGCCCTGTACCCTGTTTCCGGGACATCCCCCCCGCTCCAGTGAGATCTGTGCTGGAAGGTGAGGATGAACTTTTGTGTTATGTCTTCATTGATCTATCGGTGCAATCAGTGCGAGGCGATGTTTGTTCACTTACCACAGACGGGGACAGCAACATACAGGGGGACAGGCTTAGTCCTCATACAAATGCAGGCTGAGTAAGTTCTGACCAAGTTCCCTATACGTCAGCTGTGCAGGAGGTGGTAGTGGGGGGTTGATGAGTACTGATACTTGTGAAAATGCCCCCAATACCCCAAATTTTCTTCTCCGAAACTGGTCCCTGGTGTCAAAAAGGTTGGAGACTGCGACTTAACAGGTTAGATTTAAGATCTACATGTCTTTGTCATTAGGCACTGCAGAAAAGTTTTTATGTAGACAGGAATTCGAATGCACTTCTTAAGATACCGGTTCCCTCTCCACTCTCTGTCCAGCTACCAGTAGAAGTTCAGGTCTCAGATGAAGACAAATCAATGTTTTCACTGCCTGTACTGCAAAGCACCAGAGTAGTATTTAACCACTTTCTGTCCGGGGCATTTTCTTACTATTTGCGCACACATGATAAAATATAAAATTTTGGCTAGAAAACAGCTTCAGACCCCCAAACAATGATATATGTTCTGAAAGCAGACACCCTGTAGAATAAAAATGCTAATAGAAGTTTTTGCGCCAATGTTTATCAAACCAGTATTTTTAGGAAAAAATAAACTAAATTAAAATTTAGCACGCAGAAACATAATATAATACCAAATGTTTTGTTAAAATATGGGGTCACGTCAGGTAAATAGATACAAAACATGTCAAGCCTTAAAATTGCGCATGCCCGTGAAGCCGCAAAAAAAGTCAATACCCAAAATTTCCCATAGGGAACATTTGAAACGATTTTACCACTCATCAGTTTAGTGGTAACAGTGATTGATGGCCCTAGAATTATTGCTCTCACTCTGACGTTCACGGCGATATGTAACATGTGTAGCGCAATTATCGTTTTTGCACGTAGGCTCACCGATGAGTGTTTGCGTGTGTATGTGTGTGCACGTGGGGGGCTGGGGACTTAAAACATTCTTTTTGCATTTTTTTATTTTACTTTTTATGTTACTTTAATATTTAAACACTTTATTTAATTTTTTTTTACACTAACCCTATTGCTATCACATAGGGGGACTAACAAGCCCCTTTTGTAATAGCAGATAGGGTGTGACAGGTCCTCTTTATGGAGACATCAGGGGTTTTTCAGACTCCTAATGTCACCTAGGGACATTAAAGAAGCTGAGGAAGCAGAGATCTGCTTCCCCAGCTTCATCTCCTGGCTCTAAGACGCGGAGACTGTGTACAGTGACACCGGAAGAGATGTAATACACATCACTTCCGGGTCCAGTGATCGGAGGAGAGATCAGCAGCTGGAAGCCGCTGAATCTCTCTCTGATCATTGCGGGGGAACCCGCCGAGCCGCTCCCAGGCGCCGCACGGGGACAGCCGTGCCCAGGGAAGCCAACGGGGGGGAGGGGAGCACGAACAGGAAAGAGCCCGTAGCTTCCCTCACCACCCCATGCTGCACGATCTCTATCAGCGATGATACCAGTACGAACTCCCCTCCCCGCTAGTGAGTCAGGCAGGTGGTAGGGATGCTGCACGGTACAAACGATCCGGCGGCTGTACAGACGCCGGATCACTTGTACATTAACAGCAATCGCTTGCTGTTAAAAGCGGTACCAAGAACACGCTCTTGTTTTGTCCACTTTAACGGGCCGCCGTCTATAGACGTATTGCGGCCCGGAAGTGGATAAAGCTGGACACCGGGATCAGCAAAAATTGTCTTCATACAGGAGTCATGTGTATTCTTCATTGAATGTTGGTGAGCTTTGTGTGTTTCTTCCAGATCTGTGCAGTAATCCAGCATGAAACGTGGAGATTCCTATAATAAAGACCGCTCACTGCTGCTTTTTTCTGCTTGTGCCAGGTGACTGGTCTTGTCTTCGCCCCTCCTGTAATTTCCTGCTGGGCTCCTCCCACAGCTCTGCTCGCCGTACAAACTATGTACAACACTGATGATGTTTCTGCTACTTTTACAAAGTTATATTTGAATTTGCAAAAGCATTTGATGCATACAAAGCAGATTTATATCCTTTGTATCTACTGAGTAATATATGAAATGACATTGTGGTGCCCGGAGTTCATGTTTACATTTCCAGTATTCTGATATTGCTATGCATGCAACGAACACTAACTTATAGCCAACTAGAAACTTTGTAGCATGGATGTATAGCAGTTACACATCTCATTGCTTGTTTTCCTTGTTGATATGTCATTCTAGTTGACTACAATGCTTATCTATACAACTACAAATCGCTGGTCGATGGAAAACATAGACAGCTACTGAAGCTCCAAAAAAAAGTCAATTCCCAATAACTGAGCTGCAAATCACTTTGAATTTCAGTCACACAGACATGTCATTGATTGCAACTGATTGTATCTTTATTTTACTACAGCTGCATGTAATGGCGTCATGGGTCCTTAGACCGCTGGAGCCCGGGGCAGAAGAGGCAGGACAGAGGATCCAGTTAGGGTTGCCACCTGTCCAGGTTTCACCCGGACAGTGCGGGTTTTGAATGCTGTGTCCGGGTTTCATGGCAGCAGAAACCTGGACACAAGGTGTCATACAGACAGGGGCAACCAAAATGAAGATAGGGGCTACTGGCCCTCCACTGGAAATAGTCTCAACTGTGATATTTACATATCAATAGGTGGCGCTATTCACATATAAATAAGCCACGACTCATTCTCCCCCAAAAATGTCCGCACGTCACCAGAGTGTTCGGGTTTCTCTTGAAGAAAAGGTGGCAACCCTAGATCCAGTGAGTATATCTTCTTTATTTCTCCCCCTATACCAAAATGAGTAGTAAACCCTTGCAGTGCGGGAGTAGTCCCACTGCAAGGGTTTGTTTTTTTAAGGGAGCAGAGTTCCAGCAGTAAATATACATTTACTGGAGTTCTTCTTTTAAGCTGAACTCCAGGAATGATCTTTCTTGCAAACTTACATTGGTCCAGCTTGGCTCAATCTAACTATCCATACCTGATATTTGTAGGGGTGCTCGGGGGTGCAGGAAATCACTGCAGTAGTCAGAGCTACATACAGTCAGTACTAATCTCTTCCGCCTGTGGCTTTGGCGGCTTCCCCTCTCAATCGTCAGTCTCTCGATCAGCACTCAGAGTAGGCCTTGTTTTGTGTTGTTTTTTTTAACTTAATAAAAGGCATTCTCTGATTGGACGAGGTGGAGAGGAGGGACGGGTGATGTTACAATCTTCACCTTGTCCAATCGGGGGACTAATTGTATTTATTTTAAATAAAAAATCAAAAAATACAAGGCATACTATGAAAAGTGCCATTCCCCGGAGAATGATTCCATGTACTCAGCACACAGAAAGGACGCCACTGGAGCTGCACTTGGAAGAAACCAGATATGACTGTGTGTAGCTCTGAGTAATAAAGTGATTTTCATCACCCCCCAGCACCCCTACAGACATCAGATATGGATACTTACATTGAGCCAAGTTAGACCAATGTAAGTATCCATAAAAGATTATTCCTGTAGTTCCGCTTTAATCATTTTTTTTTTTAAAAGGAACCTGATTTCAGCTTCTTACAGTCTATGTACAGCAAAGCTTAGAATGGGAGAAGAAGAAGCACAAGGAACCAATAAGTATCAAGAACAAGGGGGAGAAAGCAACAGTAAGAGAGAGATGCGCTTACATTGGGCTTCTTTACTGTCAAATCACAGTCTGGAAGAGGGTACATGACAGCCTGGGCTCAGAAGAAGTAGCTTGAATAAGGCTGGCCGTCAGTCAACCCGCAAGACTAAGGACATCTTGTGGTGGAAAATAAGTACTGCAGGCACAGCTCCAGACTCAAGGCAAGCGATGCATCAAAAGCTGCTTTTTTTCTTTTATCTTTTAATGGGTTATTGATTTTTTTTGGTTGGAGTTATGCTCTAAGCACATAATAAAAAATGAAAGCAATAGCCAGAATACTTGCATTTTTGTTTTTGCCAGCATTGCGAACAAAATGGCTGACCTCACGCTCGATTTTGAAATGTAGCTGCTGAGGAATTAGCTTCCACGTTGGACTGTAGACCTTGGTTTGCTTTCAGTCCTCTTTATTTGGAAAAAGTTGATCCCGGTATTATTTCTTCTATTTTAAGTCTTTTGTGCAGCGACAAAGCTAAATTAGATCCATCTGGTTCTAAAGTGAAGTTAGCATGTTGGCCACCAGGGGGCGTCCATACCACAGACTGAGATATTTCCAATGTCTGCAATCCGGTGACCAGGAGAGTCACATGACAACGTCTAGATGCATTTGTATAATGTTAGATTACTTTATTTTAATACAAAACCAATATTAGGTAATTGCTAATGTGATAGCTAACAGCCCCTTGTGCAATAGCTAATAGCCCCTTTATGTGATAGCTAATCGTCCCCTGGCCTATGTGATAGCTAATAGTCCTCTATGTCAGTGCTCCCCAACCTTTTTATCGCCGCGGACCGGTCAACGTTTGATAATTTTACCGTGGCCCGCTGAGGGGGGGACGTTGATTGTTTATATTTTAGATTGTTTTGATTTAATAATTTTAATTTAATTGTATTTAAAAATGCCTTCAAAATAAAATACAGTTACACCAAAAAATGAAAGCGTTGGAATTCTTCACCTATTCCACCACCGAAAAACTGGGCGAGATTACGTTAAAATGTGTGACCACGTCACTGGTCACACATTCTAACGTAGTCTCAAACTTTGATAGATCACATGCCTACCTGTAATCATTTAATCAGAGAAATAGATTATAATAGGGAACATTACAGTGTAATATTCCCCATTATAATCCATTTGTCTAATTACATAAAATAGCAGTACACAACAGAGAAATAGATTATAATAGGGAACATTACAGTGTAATATTCCCCATTATAATCCACGTCTAATGACATGATGTAAGACACCCCCCCCCCTTCCCCCGCTCAGACTCACCCTTCCAGGAGCAGCAGCCATGTGTCGATGTGTGCACTCACTGCAGGGGGCGGGGCGTGTGACACACACACGTCTCCTGTGACTCACCTCCCCTCCCGCCGCCTGTTACTATAGATGCGGCCGGGAGGGGAGGTGAGTCACAGGACCCGCCCCCTCACTGTGAAGCCCGTCGGCAGTGCGAGGCCCCGGTGTTTGAACACCGGGACCGTGCACTGCCATATATTGCAGGACCGGACCGCACTGAGACTGTGCGGCCCGGTACCATTTGATCCGCGGACCGGTAACGGTCCGCGGACCGGGGGTTGGGGAACACTGCTCTATGTGATAGCAAATAGCCCCTTATGTGATAGCTAACAGCCCCTTGTGCAATAGCTAATAGCCCCTTTATGTGATAGCTAATAGACCCCTATGTGATATCTAATAGCCCTCTATGTGATAGCTGATAGACCTCTATGTGAGAGCTGATAGACCTCTATGTGATAACTGAAAGACCTCTATGTGATAACTGAAAGACCTCTATGTGATAACTGAAAGACCTCTATGTGATAACTGAAAGACCTCTATGTGATAACTGATAGACCTCTATGTGATAACTGATAGACCTCTATGCGATAGCTAATGGACCCCCTATGTGATAGCTGATAGCCCTCTATGTGATACCTGATAGACCTTTATGTGATAGTTGATAGACCCGGGGGTGGAACGCTATGGGGCCCGGGGCAGAGGGGGGCCCAGGCAGCTGCTATGGGGCCAAGGGTACAGGGGGGCCTGGTCAGAACAAAGAATGAAGGGTCCAATGGAATAACCAACGGTGCGCCTGCTCCAGGCACAGAGATGAGGAGGGGGGCGCCGGGCAGTAACGAGCGAGCCGGGCCGGTCAGACAGCAAGCACAATTAGGCAGAGCAGCAAGCAGCTTATGAGGCCTAGGACGTGAGGACCCAGCAGGCAGCCGACTGTTTAGTGAGAAACCCGCCTCTGGCTGTGCTGTGTTTTCACAGTGCTGGAGCGCAGTGTGATTTTATTGCAGCCTCCCCTGAACTTCCTCCGACCATGCTTTTTGCTGTGTGAGAAGACCAGAGCAGCCAGGAGCTGACAGTGTTAGGTGAGGTGACTTTAAATCCCTGTACAGGTCATCAGTTTAGAGTTAACCGAGAATATTGGCCCGAAAATTATTGCTCTCACTCACGTGTGGCACCATCGTCATTTTTATACGTAGGTGCACCCAACACTTGTTTGCGCTAGTATGTGCGGTGTGCGTGCATAAATAAATCTATATGTATGTGCGGAAATTAAATCTATTTTTTTTTTTTTTTAAAGTTTTTTTTTTTGGAAATTAAAATTTTTTTTTTATTTTTTTTAAATGTGTTTTTTTTTTTTTACTTCATAGCTATCAATGCAAGTCTATGGGGGTAAAAATCAATGTCCCCATTTTGAAGGCTTATATGCAAGTTATTGGCCATAAAAAAGGTATGTGGGGATTCGGGTACTGCCCGGGGGGACATGTATCAATGGAAAAAGACTTTTAAGAAATACTGTTTTTAAAGGAGCAGTGATTTAAACATTGCTTGAAGTGAAACAATAAAAATGAAAAATTCCTTTAAACATCGTGTCTGGGGGGTCCCCTTAAACTGCCTGTAAAGTGGCACATCTGTGTGATGTATATAACCTGCTGCAGCAAAATTGACATTTATTTTTTTTAAAAGTGTGTGGTTCCCCCTCCCAAACAATACCAGACAGTTTAGGTCTGGTAGGAAGGACCCCATGTGGGGTTCTATGGGCATAGATGAGGTGGTGTGTACGTGGATATAGAACTGGCTACGGGAACGTGTCCAGAGAGTATCTCTTAATGGCACCTTTTCGGACTGGGCTAGTGTAATGAGCGGTGTGCCTCAGGGTTCTGTGCTGGGTCCCGTATTGTTCAACCTATTCATTAATGATATTGGGGAGGGAGTGAATAGCCATGTTTCTGTGTTTGCAGACGATACAAAAATAGGGAGGGTACTAGAAACGGATCGTGACAATATAACATTGCAGGAGGACCTGGATAAAATAGGGGAGTGGGCATTAATGTGGCAGATGAGGTTTAATGTCGATAAATGCAAAGTAATGCACTTTGGAAATAAAAATAAACAAATGGGTTATACAATTATGGGTATGCCGCTGGGGAAGTCAGAAATGGAGAAGGATTTGGGGGTCATTGTAGACCACAAACTGAAAGGTAGCTTGCAGTGCCAGGCTGCTGTAAACAAAGCTAGCAGGGTCTTGTCCTGTATTAAGAAGGGGATGTATTGCAGAGACAAGTCACCAGGCTGCGGTAAACAAAGCTAGCAGGGTCTTGTCCTGTATTAAGAAGGGGATGTATTGCAGAGACAATAATCTATATAGAGTCTATAAGTGAGCCACTTTATAGATCATTTGTTCGGCCACATCTGGAGTACGCGGTCCAGTTTTGGTCGCTGGTACTAAGAAGGGATGTCCTTGAACTGGAGAGAGTCCAGCGGAGGGCAACCACAATAATTAGGGAAATGGAGGACCAGAGCTATGAGACAAGGCTTCTGACCTTAAACATGTTCACGCTGGAAGTAAGGAGATTAAGGGGGGATATGATTTTCATGTACAAGATGTTCAATGGTGACAGCAACATTGGCAACAAACT
>NW_017307006.1:836347-849865 GCF_000935625.1 Nanorana parkeri
CAGGAGGACCTGGATAAAATAGGGGAGTGGGCATTAATGTGGCAGATGAGGTTTACTGTCGATAAATGAAAAGTAATGCACTTTGGAAATAAAAATAAACAAATGGGTTATACAATTATGGGTATGCCGCTGGGGAAGTCAGAAATGGAGAAGGATTTGGGGGTCATTGTAGACCACAAACTGAAAGGTAGTTTGCAGTGCCAGGCTGCTGTAAACAGACCACAAACTGAATGGTAGCTTGCAGTGCCAGGCTGCGGTAAACAAAGCTAGCAGGGTCTTGTCCTGTATTAAGAAGGGGATGTATTGCAGAGACAATAATCTATATAGAGTCTATAATTGAGCCACTTTATAGATCATTGGTTCGGCCACATCTGGAGTACGCGGTCCAGTTTTGGTCGCTGGTACTAAGAAGGGATGTCCTTGAACTGGAGAGAGTCCAGCGGAGGGCAACCACAATAATTAGGGAAATGGAGGACCAGAGCTATGAGACAAGGCTTCTGACCTTAAACATGTTCACGCTGGAAGTAAGGAGATTAAGGGGGGATATGATTTTCATGTACAAGATGTTCAATGGTGACAGCAACATTGGCAACAAACTCTTTAAGATTAACTCCATTACAAAGACTAGAGGCCACCACCTAAAGTTGGTGGAGAAAAAATTTCAGCACAAGGGGAGAAGGGGGTTCTTCACAGTAAGAGCGGTTAGGATCTGGAACTCACTCACTGCTCACTGCAGTGATTTCAGCTAAGAGTGTAGAATTGTTTAAGAAACTTTTGTACGATTTCCTGAGGGACCGTAATATTCAGGGATACAGGTACTCCTAAGAATGAGTTCAGTGTGGACCTATATGGGTTGGACTTGATGGACGTATGTCTTTATTCAAACCCAAATATTATGTAACTATGTTCCCCCTTAAAGTCATACCAGGCCCTTAAGGTCTGGTAGGAATTTTAAGGAGAAACCCCACCCCCAAAAATGGGGAAAAAAAATTCCCAAACATACCTTTGATCCGAGCACAGACCTGGCAGGGCAGGAGAGGGGGGGGGGGGCGAGCACCCCCCCCCTCCCATACCAGGCCACATGCCCTCAGCACTGGAAGGGTGATTTTCCAGGGCCGCCCCTGGAAACGCACCTTGTCCCTGTGCCGATGGGGACAAGGGCCTCTTCCCCCACAAGCCCTGGGGCGTTGGTTGTGGGAATTCTGGGCAGGAGCTTATTCACATCAGGGTACCCCTTTAATAAATAGGGCACCTAGATGCCGCCCCCCCCACCTTGTAAATGAGTAAGGTGTTCTTGTAACCCTACCCATTCACTAAAGGGTTCAATAAAAGTTTTAAAAAAGAGGCCAGACTTTTGAAAAAATCCTTTAAGTGAAAAAAAAAAAAAAAAGACACAGGTTTTTGACAAGTCAAAAAAACAAAAAAATTGATCTACCAACGTAATCCAGCGTCAATCACGACGTCCAGCGTTGTCCACGAAAACGACGACTTGACTAAATAAAAAATAAATATAAATAATAAAATTTCAAAAACGACACCTGCCGACCCGTACGTTCGCGGCGAACACCCACTGCAGAATGGCATTTTGACAGATGCCGGCAAAATATAAACAATTGGGCGGGGCTAGTGGTGACAGCTAGCACCGTCCTACGGTTTACAGTTGTATGGCATCTGACAGGTGAGCCATGATTGGGCAAAGTCATCATGACTTTGCCCAATCATGGCTCATACAGAGTACTGGGCCCTGATTGGGCAAAGTCTGGCACCTGACCTGTCCTGATCAAATACACAAAAATAAAAAAAATTAAACTGACAGTACACAAATAATGAACAAATATAAAAAAAGCAAAACAATTAAACTGACAGTACACAAATAATGAACAAATATACAAAAAAGAAAAACAATTAAAGTGACAGTACCCAAATAAAGATCAACTGCGCAAAAAAAAACCCCACACATACAAAGGACAATAAATTAAATAGCCTAAACCACACCAAAAAAACAGGAAAAACACATACTCAATAAACAAACAAGGGTTGACTGTAGGAAAATTTGACAAAGTGCACCAATGGGCGACATTGAAAGCTTTCCCTCTGCAAAATTTTTGTGGCAAATTCAGTTTCGCCAAAGTCACTCAGGCCTGCTAAGGTTCCTTTGGTTCCTTTGTTTGTATTTGTAGATGATTTGAATGATGTTTGGAACACATGGGGGTGTCTAGTTGACTGGCTTGAAGCCATTTATAGAACTCTGCTTGGCTGTCCTTGCAGTCATTACTGTGGTCCCCCTATCTATGTCTGGGGACCTTGACAGCCCATATGTGTCTCTGTCTAGCCAAGAACTATATGTATCATGACAGGAAGATGTTCTAATTGAGTGTAAAGCAAGTTCTGTCTGGAAGACCCAACTGTGACGCAAGCTTATGAGAAACAGTTCTCTCAGTCCTTGACTATCCTGACCTTTTCTGCTTCTTTACAGCAGAGATCCCCAACCTTGGTCAGTCTGGCTAAGTGGCCTTTTGTCATATTGAGGGACATTCTGTATGTTGAATAGTAATAATTTGACTGATGAGACAGCTACTGGCACCATGCCTATGGATTCCATAATATGAAGCATCTGGTCTGACAAGCAGTCCTGGATTGCTGCCACAAGCAGCATGGAATACGAGGGCCACATGTGGCTTCTGGCACCATTCACTTAAAGTGACTTGTTTGCTCTTTTTAAAAAAAAAAAGCCTTCCTTCAAAGTAAAGCTCCCAACACCCGCACCATCAGTCTCATGAGGAGGAAAGCTTGGTGGACTATTTCCAGCATCTGACACATCTTCCAGGAGTTCTGGATGCCAGGTCCCGTCTGATCTTTATGGTTTGATCCACTGGCCATGCCTACTGTGTCCAGTGGTGGACACAGTAGTGATGTAGGTGCCAGCAGATGGAACCAAAGTGCTCAGGGGTGGGATTGTCAGGTGCTGAACGCTCCTCAGCAATTTCTGGCCTTCAAGACAGTGAAGATTGTAACATCAGTATTTGGACTGGGAAGCATTAAACCTTTTCAGAGAGGACTTTTTTTTTTTATTTAAATAGTGATGGAGATATTTAGGGGGAACCTTTACTTTGAAGCAGAACCCCTGGCATTTAACCCTCTACATGCCACCCAACACCCCCCACTCCCATATATTTTATTTAAACTATACATACACTATAATGCCAGAAGTATTGGGGCGCCTGCCTTTAGACGTACATGAACTTTAATGGCATCCCAGTCTTAGTCCGTAGGGTTCAATATTGAGTTGGCCCACCCTTTGCAGCTATAACAGCTTCAGCTCTTCTGGGAAGGCGTCCACAAGGTTTAGGAGTGTGTCTATGGGAATGTTTGACACTTCTTCCAGAAGCGCATTTGTGAGGTCAGGTGCTGATGTTGGACGACAAGGCCGGGCTCGCAGTCTCCGCTCTAATTCATCCCAAGGGTGTTCTATCGGGTTGAGATCAGGATTCTGTGCAGACCAGTCAAGTTCCTTCACCACAAACTCGCTCATCCATGTCTTTATAGACGTTTCTTTGTGCACTGGTGCGCAGTCATGTTGGAACAGGAAGGGGCCATCCCCAAACTGTTCCCACAAAGTTGGGAGCATGAAATTGTCTTGGTATGCTGATGCCTTAAGAGTTTCCTTCACTAGAACTAAGTGGCCAAGCCCCAAGTGGTCTAAGCCTTGGATGGAGTTGCTCGGCCATGGAAACCCATTCCATAAAGCTCTCTACGCACTGTTGTTGTACCAATCTGAAGGCCACACGAAGTTTGGAGCTCTTTAGGTATTGACTCTGCAGATAGTTGGCGACTTCTGCGCACTGTGCGCTTCAGCATGCGTTGACCCCGCTCTGGTATTTTACGTGGCCTACCACTTTGTGACTGAGTTGCTGTTGTTCCCAGTTGCTTCCACTTCGCTTTGGCAGGTAACATGGCTCCCATATATCTATTTCATATGTAATCATCATGTATTCAGCTGTTTGCTTGGAGTTCAGCTTTAAAGCGAATTCTGAGCAGATACAAAAGACACAAATAATGCAGCTTAACAGTGTAAGTACCTAAATCTGACCTGATATTAGCCTCTTGCCATCCCTGTACAGCAGGGCTGGAGTGTGAGAGCGAGTAGCACCACAAAGAGCCAATCAGTTCTTGTGCTGATAAGAGGCATGCTGATAGAAGCAGAGACTAGAGTGACAGAGAGATTAGCCCATCACTGTGTTTCTACTGCTTAGACCAGCATTTCTCAACCTTTTTTCAGTGACAGCACCTTTTAAACGTATGCAAAATCTTGATGCACCCCAATCTAAAATGTCAAAGATTTTAAGAGGGACCCCACTCAAGAACACACAAAAAAGTGGGTTTCCTTCACATTGAAGTGCCCCTTTCAAATGAAGATTCCCTCCACATCAGAGTCACCCATTGCATCAGAAGCCCCCATTTCACACAGCAGCCCCCATTCACATCAGAAACCCCCCTTTCACATCAGTAGGCCCCATTTACACCAGAAGTCCCCCTTTCACATCAGTAGCCCCCACTCACATCAGGAGCCCCCCCTTTACATTAGTAGCCCCCCTTTCATGTCAGAAGCCCCCTTTCACGTCAGAGTTCCCCCTTTCATATCAGAGTTCCTGCTTTCACATCAGTAGCCCCCCTTTACATCAGAAGCCCCCTTTCTTCACTTAAGTCTTCACCCCAGCCAGGAGACACACCAGGGTACCACCACACCATGGTTGAAAAAGGCTGGCTTAGGCTGTCCAATCACAGGCTGGGGGAATGTCTTGAGCTCAGAGGAAGCAGGTTGAATGATGCTGCTCATTAGACTGAGGACATCTAGTGGCAGAGAAGAAGTAATGCGGGGGAAATCTCTGGACAGAAGCTGAATATTGCAGCAAAAGATGTTTTTTATTTGTTTTGTTTTTTTCTTATTGTTATTTTTGGCTGGAGTTCTGCTTTAATTTATGGGATCAGGAAGGATATTTTTTTTCCCTTCTTGGAGCAAATTAAACCTTTCTTTTTAGCAGGGATAGGCATACTCAGGCCCTTCAACTGTGGAGCAACTACAAATCCCATGAGGCATTGCAAAAACCTGGCAGCTACAGGCATGACACCCAGAGGCAAATGCATAATGGGATTTGTAGTTTCACCACATCTGGAGGGCTGAAGTGTGCCTACCTGTGCTTTATTGGGATTTTTTTGCTTTCCTCTGGGTCAGCTCTGGGTACCTGTGAGCATGGGGTTCTTTTTTGTTCTCTATAGGTTGAGGTTGATGTGTCTTTTTCAACCTGACTATGTAACAATAGCATTACGTCATATAGTTGTATTCCATACATACATTGACTGGTGGAGTTCTTTTTTGTTTTACAGCAGCACAAAATGCTCCACACTATCACTCGTCGAGAAAAGGGCTAAACCTGGGTTGCTCCTCCGCAATGTTGTCATCTCGACTCTTATTCTGAGCTGTGCGTGTATTGAATTGCTTTCCTCTAGCTCATTCCAGTCTGGAGCTGAAACTCATATTTGCTCCTCTGGAACCGATGTTGTTTAAATAATGGATATTCCAGTTAGCGTTACATGTCAGCTCTGCCATAGGGGGACATATAAAAAAAACTAGCAACAGCCAATTGTATCTTTCCATCGCTCTAGCCAATTACAGATGCTCGTTGCATGATCGCTGCATTGGGGAGCCAATGGCGGTGGAGCGTTCACAGCTTCATCATCCATCAGTCTCTTATACGTTGTTAGGAATAAGGATAAAGTAATATTATGGTAGAGTGCTTTAAAAGCATGTTAACTGGCAGCCATGCTTTGCCTGACTATTCATTACCATAAAGTCGCAGCTCATTTGTGCTGAACTGACATCGATTTGCATTCTTGGGAGCGAAATTCAGGAATTAACGGAGATGTCACCTCGCCGAGGTATATCAAGATAGGACCATGAGACCCTCTTTGGCTTCTTTCAGGGGCGGTTTGCATGGGGACAGATAACGTTTATTTTGGTGGTATTTAATCACCACTGCGGTTTTTATTTTTTACTACATTAAGGAAAAATTACAGAAAATTAAAAGAAAAAAACCTGTTTCCTCTATATTAAATTCTAAAGCATTTATTATTACCCCATTTTTTGGTAAAATATAAAAGGCGGCATCACGTCGGTTAAAAAGACACCAAACATGTCAAGCCTTAAAATTGCGCGCACGCGTGAAACCTCAAAAAACTACAATACCCAAAATTGGCCATAGGCGACGCTTTAAAAGCTTTTACTGCTCATCAGTTTAGTGTTATCAGTGATTGATGGCCCTAAAATGATTGCTCTCACTGCGACGTTTGCGGCGATATGTAACACATGTAGCGCAATTGTCGTTTTCACGCGCTGACGCATCTGACACATATTTACGTTTATATGTGCGTAAAAGAAGGGGGGGGGCTTAAACATTTGGGGGTTCACTTTTTTTATTTGTGACTTGTATTTTTTTACTTTTTTTTAAATATATTTCTTTTTTTTTAACACTTATTTTTATTGCTATTACACAGGGGGATAACAATCCCCCTATATAATAGCAAAGGCACACTGACAGGTCCTCTTTATAGAGACATTAGGGGTCTCTAAGGCTGAAAAGACATTCATCAGCTTCTTTTCTCTGGATATAGCAGCCAGATGACTGACAGGTGAATGCGGAAGTGATGTAATACACATCACTTATGCATTCAGACCTCGGAGGGAGTTCAGCAAGGAGGAAGATGCTGATCTCCCTACCATCTTACCTCCTGACGCCCTCCTGAGCCGGTCACGGGCCGCAGATGGGCTAGCGGATCCTGGGATTGAAGGTGAGGGGTCAGGAGGGGTGCCGGCAGCAGCGGCACTCGAGGGGGCGAACAACACACCATACAAACGATCGGCCGCTATAAAGTCGCTGATCGGTTGTATGTGAAACAGCCGGTAACGGCTGTAAAGAACGGGCGAGTTTTTCCTGCGCGCGCGAGGAGAAAAAAATGCCATCTGGAGACGGCAACCCGCAAATGGGGGTCTGCCGTCCGTCCGTGTTCTCTCAACGGGCTGACGGCAGAAGGTTAATGTCACGCCAAACATGGCAAGGAAGGCGCACATCTTGGTGCTGTCAAACGCACAAAGCTCGCACCTCAAATTGCTGCATTAGCTTTTGTTGTGCATAAAGCAGCCCAGTAAAATGAACAGGACATGACACGCCACAAAACATGCAGTGTGTTCACACAATCTCCAGGTGTGTGCTTCTTCAGATACCCCTATTGAAGTCTATGGGGCCAAGAAGTGGAAGGGAGAAAAGTGTAGATAAGGAGGGGGAGGAGAGTAGGAGCGAGAGCATGGAAGAGGAGAGTGGAGGAGGGAAGATAAGTGTTGGTAAGGAGAGAAAAAAACGAGAGCATGGAAGAGGAAGCTTTGCAAACCCTCTCTCAGCGGTCTAAGGCCCCGTTCACATGTAGCGACTTATCGCGCATTTTTGCCGCGCGATATCGCGAGAAGTCGCCGACCAATGCTATTCAATGGAGCTGTCTTAACTCCATGTCGCTCGTCGCGGTCGCAAGTCGCTTCTACCGGACCCTTTTTTCGGCGGATTTTGCGCGATTTTGCTTTTTCTCTATGGAGCCCGACGGAGAAGGTCGCGCTACTGTCGCTGGATCGTCGCCCCGAAAGTCGCGCTATCCCAGCCGCTGCAAAAGGTATGTCGCTACGTGTGAATGGGGTCTAAGGCTGTGTAAGGGGCCCCAAAATTTCTAATGGCTGCCCTGCTGCTTTTCCAATGATATATTAATCTTAGATCTTTACAAAGACTTCCCTGTAAATTGTAACTAAGCCCATCTCCCTTTCTCAGGCGGCCGTGCACTGCGTTTGTTGCTGATATCAGCACTTCGTGACAGTGAGCTAGTCACCCTAACACAGGAGAGAAAATGGTCTAGAACAGAGGACAGCTCCTTCTCTACACACTGTACCATTATAGAAAAGGATCTGCACATGTACCTGAAACACTGCATATAATAGTATATTCTATATATAAGGGAATGTTACAGAAGACATGAGCTTGAAACAAAAAAAATCAGCATTATGCAAATGAGCCTCTAGTACAATCAGCTAATGTACACTAATGGGAATTTATCAAAACTGGAGCAGACAGATTCTGGAGCAGTTGCCCATGGCAACCAATCAGCTTCTCTCTTCAGTTTCTCGAATTAAGATTTGGAAATGAAAGAGATGTTGATTGGTTGTCATGCACATCTGCTCCAGATTTTGTCTGCTCCAGATTTGATAAATTCCCTTACTGTACGTAATGAATCCAAACCTACACAGAAAATAAATGGTCTGTTAAATTTAGTATGTCCCTTTTGTTCTACAATGTCAACCTTATAGGAGACTGAGCTGAAGTGACAGCATTTCTGTGACACAGCTACTGTAGATAAGATGTAACCTCTTGCTGCATCCTTCCACTGGCCCTTTAACTTGATCATGTGACCGCGGTGATTGGCTCATCATGCCAGCTACCAATCATTGACAGTGACTTGATGCTGTTTGTGACAGCTCAGTCAGCGTGGTGGGAGCACACAGTGTAACCGCATGGACGCATTTATATGTGGCAGCTGGGTGTTACAGCCCACCCGCCGTGCTGCCGCATATATAGACATTAAATGTGCATTGGAAAACACTATCCCATACAATACCATATGTACTAAAAAAAAAAAAATCTCAGTCCAATAAACATTTTCAACCAAGGACCCAAATAAGAAAATTGTTACTGAACTGGAAACCAGGAAGAAAATGTTTACAATAATGTCAGCAAAGTCAAAGAAAGACAAATAACAGCAATAAATAATTGTATAAAAAAAAAAACCCAATAAATATCATTTAAAAGACAGAATAGATTCCTGAGTGTCATTCCAATAGGAATGTTGAAAGACCGGGGGTACCCCTGGGCACTTCAAGGATAGTGATGAGCTGAACACCCCCGTATTCATTTCAAATTCGAACTTTTGAACATGGGAAAAGTTTGAACTCGAAGTCAATGGGGGTAGAACTTTGAAAATCAATTGTCCCCATTTTGAAGGCTTATATGCAAGTTAATGGCCATAAAAAGGGTGAGGGGATGCGGGTACTGCCCGGGGGGACATGTATCAATGCAAAAAAACTTTTAAAAAACACAGTTTTTAAAGGAGCAGTAATTTTAACATCACTTAAAGTGAAACAATAAAAATGAAAAATTCCTTTAAATATCGTGTCTGGGTGGTCCCCTTAAACTGCCTGTAAAGTGGCGCATCTGTACAATGTATAGAACCTGCGGCAGCAAAAATGACATTTGTAAAGAAAAAAATTATATTTAAAAAGAAAAAAAAAGGCGTGCGGTTCCCCCTCCCAAAACAATACCAGACCCTTTAGGTGTGGTAGGAGTGTTAGGAGGGACCCCATTTAAAGAAAAAAAGTGTGAGGTCCCCCCCCCCCCCAAAGTAATACCAGATCCTTAAGGGGTCCTACCCTCCTTGCGATACCAGGCCACATGCCCTCGGCACTGGGAGGATGCTTTTCCAGGGTCGCCCCTGGAAAAGCACATTGTCCCCATGCTAATGGGGACAAGGGCCTCTTCCCCACAAGCCTTGGTGCGTTGGTTGTGGGGGTGCAGGCATGGGGCTTATTCACCTCAGGGTACCCCTTTCATAAAGGGGCACCCAGATGTGCCCCCCCTTGTGATTGAGTAAGGGGTACTTGTACCTCTACCCATTCACTAAAGGGTTACATAAAAGTTTTAAAAAAGAGGCCAGACTTTTGAAAAAATCCTATATTTGAAAAAAAAGACAAGTTTTTGACAAGTCTTTTATTTAAAAAAAAAATAATAATAATGGATCCACCGATGTAATCCAGGGTCAATCACGATGTCCAGCGTTGTCCACAACAACGACGACTCGACAAAATAAAACAATAAAAAATAAATGGAAATCATTTTTAAAAAACCACGACCGACGCAGAATGGCATTTTGACTGGGTCGCTATGGCATGTGGGGGTGCTGGCTGTCACAAACACAGCTCAGCAGTGGCCACGGCGCCTTTCCCCTCATAGCCGCTGCGGAGCTGTGTCAGTGAAAGCCAGCCGCTGCGGCAGATGAGGGCGGTGTTCGGAATGGAGGAGGCGGGGCCCGCCTCCTCTTACATCACTGGCCAGCGACCTAAGAGCAAGTGGGGCCAGTGATGTAAGAGAAGGCGGGGCCCGTCGATAGCAGAGGAGGCGGAGCCTGGGGATGGAACAGGAGGCGGGGCCCGGCGACCACAGAGGTGCTGACAGGTAAGAGATCTCAGACCCTGCAGAGCCCACTATAGAGAGTCTATGGTGGGCTCTGCAGGGTCACTCTCCGCTGGGGCTCTGCAAGTGGCATAACTAGCAATCACGGGGCCCCATACAAAATTTTCCTATGGGGCCCTGTGATTTCTAGTTACGCCCCTGGTTCGAGTCGAACTCAAGTTCCGCTCGAACATCGAGCCCATCACTATTCAAGAACAATGATCCAGCGATCATAGGATGCTGTCCCAAATGTCCTTGTACCCACAAAATATGCCTTAATTACTGTGTCACAATGAAAGTGCCACAGACAGGTTCATACCTGCACCCCCCTGAAACACCCTTCACTGATCACCTTTGCACCCCCCATCCCCTTCTCACACTGGTAACCTCTGTACCCCTCCTACAATCTGCACCTCTGCAGCCCTTTTACACTGATCACCTCTGAACCTCTGCTGCATCTCTTTCACATTGATTACCTCTGCACCCCCTTACACACTGCTCGCCTTTGTACCCTTCCGAAACAGCTCACCTCTGTACTCCAGCACCCCTCTTACAATGTTCACCTCTGCACCCCAAAACCCGCTACACAAATCACCTCTGCACTCCCTCCTGCAGGCCTCTTACACTGGTCATCTCAGCACCCCTCTAACACTGATCACCTCTGCACATCCCTTGCACCCCTCTTACACTACTCATCTCTGCATCCCCTGCAACCCTTTAACACTGATCACCTCTGCACATCCCTTGCACCCCTCTTAAACTACTCATCTCTGCATCCCCTGCAACCCTCTAACACTGATCACCTCTGCACATCCCTTGCATCCTTCTAACACTACTCCTCTCTGCATCCCCTGCACCCCTCTAACACTGATCACCTCTGCACATCCCTTGCATCCTTCTAACACTACTCCTCTCTGCATCCCCTGCACCCCTCTAACACTGATCACCTCCGCACATCCATCTGCATCCCCGGCAACCCTCTAACACTGATCCCCTCTGCACATCCCTTGCATCCTTCTAACACTACTCCTCTCTGCATCCCCTGCACCCCTCTAACACTGATCACCTCCGCACATCCCTTGCACTACTCATCTCTGCATCCCCTGCAACCCTCTAACACTGATCACCTCTGCACATCCCCTGCATCCATCTTACACCGCACATCTCTGCACCCCTCCAACACTGATCACATCTGCACCCCTTTACACTGGTGACCTCTGCACATCCCCTACATCCCTCTTACACTGCTCTTCTCTGCACTCCTCTAACACTGCTCACCTCCACACTCCCTGCACCCCTCACACTGCTCACCTCTGCACTCCCTGCACCTCTCTTATGCTTATCACTTCTACAACCTTTCTGCCACCTGTTGCAAACCATGGGGAAATATTATTTCATGACTAGTTATAGAATAAAGCTTATCTTACTGCCTGTACCCTATGCAGTTCCCTTAAATATATGCCCCCAAAATGTCCCCTGTACCATGATGCTCTCCACTTTCCTCAGAGACAGTGTCCTGTGCCCAATGCTGTCAGGGTCAGATTTATGCTCCCTGCCCCCCAGAACAGCTGTTTTGTGCTGCCTTCCTCCTGCTTTAGTCAACTAGCTCGCCTTAATATCACAGTAACGGGGACAGTTAGGGCACCAAGATACAAGGTGACAACAGACTTATGGAGTGGATGATAATCACAAGAGATGTCCTGTACAGAGGAGGAAAGGAACCACGAAATTGGTGGCCCACGGGAACTTTTTAAGGTACATAGGGACATAGGGACATAGTATAACAATGGACCTCACTGGGTATGTGACGCCTTGTACTATTAAATGAGAACTATGAGGTGAGTGCTTTTTGTTTTATGTGGTAATAATGACAGTATAAGCCGTTAGTGTACAGAAGTCATGTTCTTAGAAGAGAACCCACAGAACAGGAAACGCATCACAGGAAACAAGTGCCACATAGATGAATCATAGAGTTGCATATAAACTAAACATAACACTCATAACATCTCCGTCTTAATAAATGATCATTGTGAAATGTGGATGAATCCTTGTAATAACATATTTACAGGTTAAGTCTTTTGGGTGGTTGTGAATGTCTACCACTGCGGGTGAAAACTGGGCCTCGTTGTATAAAGTGTTTCTTAGCCCTCTCCGAGGTTACTGGGCTCTTCTCACCACTTACTGGCATGCTCTGCTCTTCACTCCCGTCCGATATACCTGCTTGCTCCGGATTGTCATTAACATTAGTCTGTGGCATCATAACTGTACATTCCCTAGCACCAATTGGTGAGTTTGCCCTTGCATTACCAGGCGAGTCTGGCCTGTCAACTGGATAATGTGAATCAGGCTTTTCAGCCACACGCAGATCCACACGATTGTGACGATAGAGAGTTCCATCAATGTCCACAAGATAGGAGCGTGGTGCAACCTTTCGCAGACAAGTACCCATTCTCCAACGACTTGTTCGATCTCCAGGCAGCGGTTTTATACGGATTCATTCCCCAATATTTAATTCAGGCAAATCTCTTGCAGATGTGTCATATTGTGCCTTGAACACTTGCCTCTTAAGCCGTAACTTTTCCGGTACCCCTTGTATCACAGAGGGTTCAAGTAACTTGTTGGTGACAGGTAAGGAGGTCTTTAATCTTCGCGACATCAGTCTCTGGGCTGGGCTACTATCCATGCCCACAGTTGGAGTGTTCCTCCAATGTAAGATGGCCTTCCACTGGTCTTTACCATCACTTTGTGCTTTCTTGCATAAAGTTTTTACAATCTTCACCGCAGATTCAGCTTTGCCGTTAGCCTGTGGATGCCGTGGTGAGGAAGTTACATGCTCAAACTCCCATTCAAAGGCAAATTTTCTGAATTGTAAGCTTGAGAACTGAGGGCCATTATCAGAAATCACTTTATCTGGTTGGCCATGACATGCAAACTGCGCCTTGCACCTCTTAACTGTAGTTTCAGTGGATAAGTCAGGAAGCAGTTCAATTTCCCAGAAGTCTGAGTAATGATCAACTAATATCAGGTACTCTTTTCCCGCATAGTTGAATAAGTCTATACTGACAATCTGCCAAGGACGTGTAGGTATCTCATGTGACATCATGGTCTCTTTTTGTTGCAAGTGTGCATATTCATTCCAGGTGGCACAATTGCTGACAAAATCTTTGATTTCACCTTGCATATTAGGCCAGTAAAGAGTATC
>NW_017307006.1:849892-852727 GCF_000935625.1 Nanorana parkeri
CAGAAGTCTTCTTAACGGCTGACACACCTCAGACAAGTGTGGCATAAATTTAGCTAGATATGTGACAAAGCCAATAAAACGCTGTACTGCTTTGGCATCGCCAGGCTGTGGCATGTCCACAATGGCTCTAATCTTATCGGTGTCTGCTTCTAAGCCTTGTGAGGACAGGATATGTCCAAGGAAATGGACTTCTTGCACCTTGAACTGCAATTTCTTTACGCTGAGTCTCAGCCTCACCTGCCTGCATCATGGTCATGCGCAGCTTCTTCATCTGTATCACCACAGCCAACTATGAGAATGTCATCAGCTATTGGCTCAATTCCATGGAGCCCACATAATAGTTCATGCTGCTTTCGCTGATATACTTCTGGTGCTACAGAGACTCCAAATGGCAGTTTGAGCCATCTTTTTCTGCCCCAAGGAGTCCAGAATGTGGTCCTGTCGCTACTCTTTTCATGTAGTTTGCACTGCAAAAAGGCATCTCTAGCATCAACAAGGGTAAAGACCCGTGCTTTGGGTAGTTTTTGCACAACATCGTCAAGTGTTGGCATTAAGTAGTGTGACCATCTCAGGGCCATATTCAAAAACTTGGGATCGATGCAAATTCTGATCTTCTCAGGCTTCCTAATAACAACCATGTTGCTTATCCAGTCTGTAGGCTCTGATACTGAAGTAAGATGCACAAAGCAGTTGTGCTTTGACCTGCAGCTTAATGGCTACTGGCACATTGCGTGGGGCACATTGTACTGGTGGAATGGTAGGATCAAGTTGAAAATGAACCTCTCCTGGAACAGATACTATGGGGCCATCAAACACATCACTATAGACTTTGAGGATTTGCTGTTTTGTCAGTGGCCTTGTCAAGGATTTTGCAGACTGATTATCGACATTATGTAGCTCAGCAGGAATGGTGAACTGCATCAGACCCAGGTGCTCACATGTTGAACCAGACAGTAGCGGTTTCTGATTGGCTTCCACAATCTCAAATTCAAGTATGTGCATATTTCCACGTATGCTGCATTCTGTCCGGAAACGTCCCATTGATTCCATTAGCTCCCCTGAATATAATTTCAGTTTGGTGCCACTAGGCTGAAGAGGTGCCCTAGGTGCCAGTTTCATTTTGTCTTTTAAACTCATGACATTACATGTTGCACCCGAGTCCAGCTGGCAGGGTTGGCATATATTATTTAGTCTGAGATTTACAAACCATTTTTGGCCTTTAGATTGTACAGCACCAATGCATTCCTTCGTGTAAACCACATCAGTGCTAAGCAAGTGTGCATTCTCAAGATCTGACATGTGCTCAACTGTGTGCAGTTTCCTTGCTTCTGTTTTACTAGACAAACACACTCCAGCAAAATGATTTAATCTACCACATGCTCTACAGCTTTTCCCATATGCAGGGCACTGTTCTTTCTCTCGTATATGCACATTGCCACAGTACCTGCATGATGCAGGCGTGCTCCCAGGTGAGTTGCGTTGGTGATTTTTGTGCTGAAGCTTGTGCTGGTGGTTCTTCAAGCTTGGCTGTTGCTTGGAGGCTGCATTAATACTGTCAGTCTGTTTATCCTGCTCCATAGCTCTCATATGTTTGTCAGTAAGCTCTGCAGTACGACATATAACAATTGCTGCTTGTAGGTTTAAATAATGTTCTCTCAATAGGTGTCGGCGTGTGCTTTCACTAGTGATACCCAGAACTATTTTGTCACAAATAAGTTCATCTCTCAGAGACCCATAGTCACAGCTTGCAGCTTTTTTTCTTAGCCGTGTGACAAAGTTATCTATTTTCAACAAATCCAGGATTTCTCTTCTGAAAAGTATAAGGTGAAAAGTTTTACAGATAACCTTGTAAGTGTCTCAGGCACAAGCCTGAAGGTCCTGGGAAAAGCTTGGCTGAACTTTAATGTGGGGAATAAAGTAATCTGCCATCCCACACTTATAGTTGATTTACCCTATGATCGCTTAATTATTGGCATAGATCTCCTCAAAAGAGTAAATCCCATTGTTGATTTTATCAATAAGGTTATCTGGTCCCAAGCAAAAATGCCCATTAACTATGAGCATTCCCAATCCTATCACAGTCGGCGTAACTGGCATGTGATTGAGGAAAGGCCGAACTGTACTGAGATCCATTTCAGGAATAGCCAAGTTCCAGATGTCTCCTTCTTACAGGCAACACCGACCTCCACCGTAGGTGGACAGGAGGATAACACCATATGTGTGTCCCCTTGAAAGAGTCAGAGATGTTTGCTTGGAAGGTGATGTTCTCACCATTCACCTCCATCCAGAAAATACTGACTCTAATGGGTTCAGTGATCATACACAATTCCTAGCAGGGATTGAAAAGGTGAATGATGATGTGTTCTTTCCCTTACAGGTTAATGACCTGGGAAGAACTAAAAGGGCTAAAGTGGATTTACGCCAGGAAAACAGTTACATTAATAGGGACCTACTAAAACAAATGGCCAATCCTAAAGTAATTAGGTATCCAAACCCTCAGGATAACTGGGTCCATGATCTGGATGATGACTCTAACAGTCATAATATAATTGCTAAATGCATGTTATCCATTTCCATTGGGGGTAAAACAGCCACTCATTTATTCCTGGTAATCAATGAGCCACGGTGTCATATTTACATTGGCAACGATATATTACATCGCTTTGCCATACATGTGGATTTGGTAAATTCCACATTGTGGACTAGATTAAAAGGGAATCCATGTCATTTCATGAGTGAACATGAAGCCCTCAAATCGTCCCAGATACTGCCATATGCAGTCAGTGTAATAGTGCCACAAAATGTTATCATCCCTCCAGGTACTAATAATTTCCT
>NW_017307006.1:853111-853820 GCF_000935625.1 Nanorana parkeri
CAGCAACAGATTTCCTTAGCTGATGGATGCTCTAATGACTTGGAGCGCCAACAATTAAAAGAAGTTCTCATGGAATTCAAGGATATCTTTGCTAAAGATTCCTATGATTGTGGTCTAACAGACATACACATTGCTAGAATCCAGACTGATCCAAAGGCGCCTCCTGTTTATATCAAGCAATATCGTCTTCCACTAGCATGTTACGATTCGCTAGCGGAAATTATAAGGAATCTCAAGGAAAGAGGCGTTATAAGATCGGTACACAGTTCTTATAATAACCCTGTTCTTGGTATCCTTAAACCCGATGGTCAATGGCGTTTATGTGCTGATCTAAGACAGCTCAATAAGCGGGTATATATGTCCGGCTGGCCCGTGCCATATATTGACCAATGCTTGGTACAAATGCAAGGCGCCAGGATCTTTACCACACTGGATTGTGCTCAGGGATACTGGACAATCAAGGTAAGTCCTGAAGACCAATATAAATTGGCATTTACATTTGGTAAGGAGCAATACACCTGGACCAGAATGCCGTTTGGTTACATAAACTCAGGTCATGAATTTGCTGTGTTCTTACATAAGGCTATGCCTGATGCCACTGAAAGAGGAAATTTAACATACGTAGATGACATTCTGTTGAAAAGTACCTCGTTTTAAAAGCATGTCAGAGAGATTAGACATGTGCTTAATCAGTTGAGAGAGGCAGGTG
>NW_017307007.1:0-16733 GCF_000935625.1 Nanorana parkeri
TATTGTGCATATACCTTCCCTTCCCCGTTTTATTGTTAAACATTTTGATTAATAATACTTTTTTTTAACCACTTTTAGGTCACTTATAGCTACTTAGATATGTATGTGTCAAGGATGGAATTGGGTATATTTAATTGTAATTTATCACATCATCACAGTATAAAGAAATGGAAACACTAATGAAGTTAAATTAAAAGGTAGTTAATAACAAAAAGGTAATTATAACTTGAGTAACTCACTTTAATGGGGTGAAATTGATTAGGTCGGTCCTGTGCAGAGATGACTGGGCCATGGATAACAGGCACAATATAGAGATTTAGAAGGAATTAATGTAATGTCTTCATCATGTTTTTTTGTAAAATGTGAGAAATCTGGATTGTTTGGAAAATATTTATATAAACACAAAAACACTATATTTACAATTAAACAAAACTACATGTAAAACTGATAAACCAGCTTTATTTTTATACCACCTAAAAGTGTACAAGACATTGAGAAAAAAAACCAAATCATGGCCAGGTTTCACATCACAGCACAGTGTAACTTTACATTCCAGACAAGTGCAAAAAATATTCTACAGTATTGGAGACTTAAAAGGTGTTTAAGCGCAAAAAGGTAAAGGAGGGGGAAAAAAACTATACTACATCTTAAAAAAGAATCTCTGTAACCAGATAATATCTATTTCATCGCAGACCATTTTCAAAAGCTGATTGAGGGAAAGAAATGTCTACATTAGTAAATATTGCTCCAGTATATAAGCCCAGTTCTTTTTATTATTCAAATAACTTACTCAGGCTGCATTCCATCTTATGAATGGTTACCTGACAAAACCGCTTTACTCCTAAATATTTGGATTACTTATCATGGGGCTCTTCAAATCAGGCTCATGTAGCAGAAAGGTGGCTTTGTGTCCATCAACATCCACAACCAACTTTTGCAAACATTCACTCATTTTATTCAGTCAAAAAAAGTGTTACATTGTTTGAAGCCTTGAGCAGGAGAAAAGATTGTGCCGAGACTTTGCATTCCCTCCACATAAAAGAAGCTATAAACACTTGTACAAGCTCCGCTCTGGAACGTATTTGAATCCATCCAAGCATTACAATGTCAGATGTGCTGGCCAAAGGTTTATTTGCACTGTAAAGCCTGTCCATGCTATTTTAGAACAAAACAAAAAAAAAAAAAAAAGATTCTTAACATTTGGATCCAAATACTGTTATTAGTTATTTCCCAGGACTGTTTGACCAAGGAACAACTTCACTATACCATTAAAAGTCCATCATAAAACAAAGAATTAAAATGGTAAAAAACAAAATATGAAAACCCTTGTCAAATTTAGAAAGGTTTACAAGAAAAAGAATAAGTTATTCCAAAATACAGGCAGCCGAAGACTTAGTATCTCCTTTGGGGTGCTCCCTTAAACGGCTTGAATCCAGAGCCACTTCCACGCTGCATGGACCCACCCGACATTGGTACAACTCTGTTGATGGCTGAATTACTAGAGGAGAAAAGAACAAGACAGCAAAATTAGTGGTTTGTGTACACAAAACAATAAATCTGACTTTTCAGAGCAATTTAGGAGCCAATAAAGTGATAAAACCTTCATTCTTTTTATAATGAGTCCCAGGGGGACTTAAATTCACTTTTTCTTCCCGCGTTCTCTAGTTGTCCCCTTACCGCTAGCACCCACCTAAGCTAGGTTCAGGCTGCATGTACACATTATGATTTCCTATAAAAACTAACCAAACGTCATGCAATCTAAAACCTTTAAAAAGGAGTTATAGTGACAGCAGGCATGTGTATATTTATAAAAGGTCAATCTTAATGTCAAATATTTGATAAGGACTTCAGAGTCAAAGAAAAGTCAAGGTTGGCCCAGTAAACCTGGTTGAGGCAGGAAGATATTTTATTCCTCGTCATAATAGAGATCTGCCCAACCAGAGACATAATTAAACCACCAAGTAAACTTCATGAATCACTAATGAAGTCCAGATGTGTACCCTAACCCCTCCTCTTGTTACCATGTACTCATTTTGTTTCTTAAATGTGCAGATACTATTAAAACAGTAACTATAAGGATGAAATAAACTCTTCTGACATCTAAAAAAGCATCAGTGGAAATAAAGAAACTGCCATACCCAGAATGTGACGACATCATGCCTCCACTGCGACCATCTGACATTCTTCTGTTGTCATATCCACTCCCTTGTGTGTTGGGACCATGCCATTCCTTTCTTGGACCAGTATTATCCCTTCCTGGGGCCATGTGTCTGCCTTCATTATAGTGCTTTATTAAAACAAGCACCAAACATATATTATTACTTTGAAAAAAATTGCATCTGCTATCAGAAAGCAGCCAGTCTCATTCAGTGTACCAGTCAGACATCACAATATCAGCGGGTATTTTTGCAAGGAAGGTGTAATGGAAAAGGTCCTTTAAATGTTCTCAAGTGATGCAAAGACAGGCATAATAAATATATAAATTGGGGTTTTGGGGGAATTCCTTTGTTTAATGGATGCTATCATTACTGTATTAGTCTCCCTTCCCACACTGTTATCCACTGTTCTCACTTTTTGCACAATAATAAAAAGTTCATTAACCCCTTCACGACCAATCATGGGATTATACCCTCACGACCAGTTAATTAACGGCCGGTGATAATGCCGTCATGCGGTATAATGAGCACTGATCCGTGGAGGGACCAGCACTCATTAAATTGCTGCTGTTGCTGGGTCCCTCGGGGTCTGAGTCAGACCCTCAACAGCAGGTTAGGTGCACACATATACCCCCTTAGTGTCCCCTAGTTTAACAAAAAATAAAATGAAAAAATACGTTTAAAAAAAAAAAGTCAAAAGTTAATACATTGAATAAAGAAAACTAAAAGAAAATATAGTGCCGAGGCGGCTACCACATTCTAAAATTGTTTTCAATCCTTGTATTTTGTGACCTATAACTCACAAAATAAACTGAAATCCCAGACATATGATATACCATATAAAATCAGGACAATTAAAAATATTAAAACTTACTTTGTTATCTACACTAATTACATACACATTATTATTGCCAAAAAAAAGTTAAATGTTTATTTCACTTTTGCATTGTTTCGTTTTTTTTAATATAAAAAATAGGAACTTATAACGGCATGTGTCACATCAAATTAAAGCCCATTTTGGCAGTTAACCCCTTCATGACTGAGGCCTTTTTTTAAATTTTTTGCACCCATATTATATTCCACATTTTAGGCCTGAAAATGACTTAAAACCCCCCAACATTATATATTTTCTGAATGCCAAGACCCTATAGAATAAAATGGTGGTAGTTGCAAATTTTTATGTTGCGCAATATTAGCGCAACTCCTTATTAAACACCAACATTTAGTGAAAAATTTAATTTAATGCCCCAAAACACAACAAAATACCAATTTTTTAAATGACATATAAAAGATGAGGTTACAACGAGTAAAACGATACCCAACATGCATAGGTTACAAATTGCGTGCGTCCGTGAAACGGCGAAAAACTGCAGTACCCCAAAAAGTCAATAGAAGACGCTTTAAAAGCCCCCACAGGTCATCAATTTAGAGATACCCCAAAATACTGGCCCTAGAATTATTGCTCTCACTCTGGCGTGCGCGGCGATACCCAACATGTGTAGCGCGTTCCTCGTTTTCATACGTAGGCGCACCCGACGCGTGTTTACGTGGCGACGCGGGTGCTCATGTGGGCAGGGGACTAACATTTTTTGTTATTAGATTTATTTTAAAAAACTTTTTTTTTTTTACTTTACTTTGACTGCTATCACATAAAAAAACAGTATATACGACTAGGTGCAATGAATGAGGAAGATTACAATTACGGTTAAACACACACATTGCAACAATGGCAAAATTGCTCCGGTACCCAGGAACAAAAAATTTTTTTGAAGCCGTCACTAAGGGGTTAACATTTAAAAGATAGTAGTATTAAGAGTCACATCTGAGGACAGACACCACATGGTTCCTGCCTTTGCATGTTAGGATGGAAACGCTTGTGTGGTTGCCAAATTACTTTCTTTGTTTCCAAGGACCCGACTTCCAGACTTAACTTATCAATAGGCCAACCCTCTATCAAATAAGAATGCTTCAATGGCCAATGGACAGGGAAATGGCATTTGGCTGGGCTTAGGCCAGAACTCAGGCATCTGTAACAAAGTGAAACTATTTAAGAAGTGATAGCGGGTACGTTTTTGGTTATAAAAGGTGTGGAAGGCACTTTGAGGTAGCTGCTCTTAGGCAGAACTACTACTTTTTGCAAGTATAAAATGGGTGACATGTTTGCTTTACTATAAAGGCAATGTTCAGCTAATAGAACTTGCAAACAATCATTTTTAAGTGAATGAGTTAACTTATATTTAACACTATTTCGCACAGAGCTCAGCTTCAGGCAAAGCACAAATTTGGCAACAATATGATAATCCAATTAAAAAAGACTTGTATTTAAAAGAAACCTCTGAACAAAGTATCTAGGATGCAACTGCTGAGCCCTATCTGTGAGCATGAATGCAGTCTGGAAGCTTAGCCATGCAGACCAAGTTTAGCAGTGTCCAGTAACTTGGCAAGAACTCTGAAAAACTCCTCCGTTTGAGAGAGGGTCTGAAGAACAGTTTTTTATGCTTTCCTGCTGCAAGGTTAACATTGTAATGGCAAGGGGCATTTTACATTTGGACCTTGGAAGGAACGTGTATTGCCATCCCAAAGAAAATTTGCGTCAATGCCCTCCAATAAGTAAACATAGCAGGACTTCTAACTAATGATCTAAAAACATGCTCTGGGACCGTAACTCTAAGTTTTGCTGCCAATTGGGCAAGTAAACCTGTCCTAAAATAGAAGTAGGCTGCCACTGACAACCTTAACATTTGAAACTGTAAGGAAAAATCAACTACAGGACTACGCAAGTAGGAAAATGCTACTCTTTTCCACACATGAGACCCCAAGTCCCTAAGGGATTCCAAAGTAACTTACTTGTCCACTTCCACGATCCCCTGCCATGACTGGACGGTCACCATCTCTTCCACTGTAGCCTGATTTACCACCGCGACTGCCATGACCACCTCTGGAAGAATGGCCAGGGCCATCTCTGCCTGGCCTGTTAGAAAGACAGAATATTCCTTTATCAAAGTTGGTTCTTTCTTAAAGGTAAATACAAGTTTTCAAACAATGTGTGGTACAGTATCTGAAAGGTTTCAGTGTGCTCCTCAAGCGGAAAACAAGTTATGTGGACACTGTACAGTCCATTTTAAACCACTGCTGAGGAACTATTGAGAAATACATCTACAGCAATGCTGAAAAAAATAAATAAAATACAAGTACCTTGTATCTCGCTTGTCTGGGGGCATTGCCCCTTCCTTCCAACTAGATGAACGTGGTGGGTTTCCTGGAGGGTCTCTCGGGTGGCGGGCATGCTGAATATCTGGATTGTTCATTCTGCCTCGCTCATGGCTTTGGCCATCAGGTCTACTACCTGCTGCTCTTTCCATTCCCACAGGTCGTCTTTCATCCCGATCTCTCCTGTCTGTGTCTCGTGGTTCATTTCGAGGAGGTGGTGCTGCATAATTTCTTCGTGAATCACCAAAGTTTTTGTTAAAACCCTTTTTGCCTTCTGGTGATACAAATCGGTCACGTCTGCCAAATAAATTATCAATTTAGTTATAAAAATGTATTTAAAAAAAAAAAAAAAAAAGCCTTTTTTTAACCTAAACCCAACCCTAAAAAAGGCACCAAAACCAGCATTTCTCCATAACCATTAGGAATTATTTCATAAATGTGCTGCACAGCGAGTTTAGGTATATTTTCCCTAGTCACTCAGCTAATTAAATGTACAGCCTTATTGGATTATTTTTTTTCTTGATTTCTTAACTTGTGTAAATCTTATAGAAAAGTGTTAGAAATGTTAAAAATATTGTTTCTAGGTTCAGTAATTGCATAAATACACGCAGGCAGCCATACTTGCTTGTTACAGCTGCAGGCTCTGCTTCCTGCTTTGCAGTGAATGTTTAAAATCGACACTAAACTTAGGAGTGAAATCTTAAAAATGCATTCAAATACCTTAACCATTAACAAAAATGTACACAATTTAGTTATAAAAATGTATTTAAAAAAAAAAAAAAAAAAGCCTTTTGTTAACCTAAACCCAACCCTAAAAAAGGCACCAAAACCAGCATTTCTCCATAACCATTAGGAATTATTTCATAAATGTGCTGCACAGCGAGTTTAGGTATATTTTCCCTAGTCACTCAGCTAATTAAATGTACAGCCTTATTGGATTATTTTTTTTCTTGATTTCTTAACTTGTGTAAATCTTATAGAAAAGTGTTAGAAATGTTAAAAATATTGTTTCTAGGTTCAGTAATTGCATAAATACACGCAGGCAGCCATACTTGCTTGTTACAGCTGCAGGCTCTGCTTCCTGCTTTGCAGTGAATGTTTAAAATCGACACTAAACTTAGGAGTGAAATCTTAAAAATGCATTCAAATACCTTAACCATTAACAAAAATGTACATTTGTTCCCCATGGTCCCTGTGTGTGATGTAAAGTAGTCACCAGTCCAAGCTCGCGCAGGGACAATGGGGAACAAACGCAGGCAGCCTCCAGAAGGAAGGACGGTGTCAGCATGAATTCAGAGATGATTTGAGGATCCCCACCCGAGTGATACACAAAATACATTGTTTTGAATAGTTAAGGGACTTAAATGCATTTTTAAGATTTAAACTCCTGAGTTTAGTGTCACTAAGCTTTACTGGTATTGCCCACAATAAAAGCCTATGCATCTGGGGTCCGCTGAAAACTATGTGGCTGATATCACAACTACCATTAAAGCAGAGAGGGTTGGTTACCTCTACAGTGGAAAATCTAGAAATATCTATATTTAAAGAGGCAAGACAAAGAACAAACATGTAAAAAATAATATCAATTGTAAAGTAAACACTGCAATAAAGCAACACATTTACCTAAAGTACCCTGTACATATTTCATTAAAGGGTACATCTTATGGTAGTGTCATGCTTTTTCAATATATTGTTACCTTTCAAAAGATGATGCTGAAGAAGATTCTGGATAACGACCCCGCTCTCTATGGTCAAAGTCATTAAACCTATTTTGCTGGCGGTTGTAGTCAGATCCTTGGCTGAAGCGAGAGTCTGTATCCATTGCCATCTTCTTGTTCTCACTCCAAAAGGAATCATCTCTCCTAGAGGAATCATATAAAATAAGTCCATCACTCAAAAAATAAACACGCGGCTTCATTTTGCACCAGGTATATACTACCTAGACTGACCGTGGTTTTGAGTGTGCTTGTCTACAGAGACTGCAATGAGAGGTGTATTAGGAGGGAGGGGGGGCTTGATTATTTTGCACTGGGTGGTTATTTTCAGATTAAACCATGGATCATCTTTCCTTGCCCCATGCATTCTCGATTTGATAACCCCATTGTCATGCTTTTTGACATACCTGTGGTCAACATCACGAGGCCGTTTTAATGAGTTTCTCTTCTCCTGTTCAAACCGAAGTTGCTCTTGCTGTCGTCTCAGTTCCTCCCTTTCACGAGCAATGCGCTCAGCTTCTTTTCGCCTTTCCTGCAGAGTACAAGGTGTTAAAAAATGTTGCATTATTTCAAAAGCACACACACGAAAAAAAAAGGGGCAAACACTGCAGGAAAAGGTGTTAAAAAAGAGCTCCAACATTCTCAAATAATTGTTTGTGCATTTAAGTTACTTACACATGCACAATATGGGGCCTACTATAATGACAACCATAAACAAAAGGTGTATGTAAACTCTTGTATAGTAGAAGTCATTCTGTTATGAGACCTGCATCAAACTGATACATGCAAATACCTGCAGATTCATTAATGGCAGGTCTTATGTCTATCACATTGGGGTCACTACAATCATAGAACTTCTAAATTTATACACATGGCACGTCACAGCAGCAAGTGTTTGGTAAGCATGCGCATGTAAAGAATAGTTTATCAGACACCTGATTAACAGAATTCTTCCACTAAGGATAGAATATTGCATGTGCATCCAAAGCCTTAGTAATCAGCATGAGGTATCATTGTTCACCCGTCATGAAAAACACTAGTCTCTGCTAATCCTCTGGCTTCAATTCTGAACCTTAACAAGACCTAACTATGCTGAAAATAACGCAGCAAGTGGAATCAGAACTCTATATCAACGTAACTGTTTGAGGTGAGTAATCATACATTTCTAAACCAGAACACAAGATGAACAATAGAAGGCCAGACAGTTCCTGAGTGACAGTTTTCTTTAAAGAAAATCTCAAAAACATGGAGACTGCTAGTTTAGAAAACGCTAGTATCAGGGCTGCATATCTTCTTGCTTTAATATTTTGTGTCCCTTACTTGGAACAAGCATGCACACAACTATATTTAACTTTACAGAAATGCATACTTGTTCTAGGTCACCAATTCAAACTTTAGTAAAAACATAGCTGTCAGTGTACAAGCCAGGCAAGAATCTACAGAGGGGGATTGGCAATCGCAACCCCATGTGTCAAGAACATTTTGCTTTAAACCATAGTAGGCAGTATATGTGCTACTACAATATAAGGCCTTTCATTTCTACAGTGACTGAAGGGGTTTAAATGTATTAGGCTAGCATGTAGTGCATGAGGTTGGGAATCATAGCTTCCTCATCAGACACTACAGAAATATGTGCATTGTGACAAATCCTCGTTTTGGCAAGTTAAGCCAGGCCACATGCTCTCCCAAGTTAAGCCAGGCCACATGCTCTCCCAAGTTAAGCCAGGCCACATGCTCTCCCAAGTTAAGCCAGGCCACATGCTCTCCCAAGTTAAGCCAGGCCACATGCTCTCCCAAGTTAAGCCAGGCCACATGCTCTCCCAAGTTAAGCCAGGCCACATGCTCTCCCAAGTTAAGCCAGGCCACATGTTCTCACAAGTTAAGCTAGGCCACATGTTCTGATCATGGAGAAGAAAAAAAAAGGCCTTTCTAGAAGTCTCAGACCTATGAAATCCTGGGGGGAAACGCACTTACCTGCTCAATTCGAATACGTTCTCTTTCCAGGCGTTCACGCTCCATTCGCTCACGTTCCAGCTTTTGTCGTTCTATTTCTAGTCTTTCGCGTTCCCTTTGTAGGTGGTCAAGCTCTTCACGTTCACGCATTATTCGTACACGCTCCCTTTCCCGCCGCTCTCTCTCTGCCATTTCCCTGCGTCTTAAAAAAGTATACATTTAATGTTTGATGTTACAGACAAAAGGTGTCATCCTAAAAATAGTTTCCTTTAATAAAATGTAATCTAAATGATTGACTCATCAAAGTAGCCACCTTTAGCAGATATAACAGTTGAACACACTCGTGGCATTCTTTCTACAACGGAAAACAAATATTGTTCGAAAAGTTCTTCCCAACACTGTTGCAGAAGTTCCCACAGATGTGTTGCACTTGTAGGTTGTTTAGCTTTCACACTTCCGTCCCGTTCATCACAAACCAGCTTGATGGGGTTTAAGTCTGGAGACTGTGCTGGCCATTTCATGAGTTGAAGCCTACCATCTTGTTCTTTTCTTCTAAGGTAGTTCTGACACAGCCTGGAGGTATGTTTTGGGTCATTCTCTTGCTAAAAGGATGAACACTTGACCAACTAGGCGTAAACCAGAGGGTATTGATGGCGCTGCAAAATGCTGTGGTAGTAGTTTAGGTTCCGGGTGCAACTCACTCTGTGCAAGTCGCAGACTCTGCACCCAGATCATCACGCTTCCACCTCCATGTTTGACAGTTGACGTCACACACCAAGAAACCATCCTACTCGACGGCGTACAAGCGCCTTGCGTAATGAACTGAAGATCGCAAATTTTGATTCATCGGTCCATAAGACTAGCGTCCAGTCTTCAGGAGTCCACTGGCGGTGCTTCATGGCCCAGACTAGCCTCTTTCTTAATTAGCCATCTTAGCAATGGTATACATACAGCTACTTGACCTGTCAAACCTGCAGCTCAAAGTCTTCTCTTCACAGTTGAAACAGAGACTTGCTTACTTCCACCAGTGTTAGGCTGTGCTTAAAGCTGTTGCCCTGGGAGCCGCCTGTCACGCAAGCTGTTGACTGATTCTATTGTGGCTTTGGGTCTGCCAGACCTCTATCAGTTTCCATGTGCCTTGTGATGTTGTAGGAAACTGTACTCACTGACAACTTTGCTTTCTATTGCAATTTCTCTGCAGAAAAGTGCTACACTTTTAAGGTTTATAAAGGCATGTCTTCTATAATTAATTGCCTTTTTATCGCCACTTTGGGAGCAATATACTACTACTACCTGCAGTACAAAACTGTCCAAGAATTGCTTAATAATGTGTATTAACAATCTATCCCAACACACCTTTTATAGAAAGAGCTTGTAAGTAAACAAAAGTTTGGACACCTGCAGGAATCGTTACCATAAACTTTCAAAGGCTTAATTGCTTACATTGCTGCAGAACTGTGAATTACTACTTCCATGAAAAATGGCCTCTCTGTATAACGCTGAAATGTACATTATTTTTCAGTTTGTTAACTTTTAGCATTTCAAGATGTATACACTGGACTTTAACTGCTTACATTTCAATATTGACTTGGAAAATGGTAACTTTTTAGGGTACTGCTTAAAGTGATATGAAAGTCAAACGTTTTTGAAGCCATTTCAAATGCTGATTAAATCACTTGCAATGGATGCAGCTTATTGTGGTTTAAACATGTTTAAGTTTCCTGCAGAATCAGCTGACACGTAAGCATTGGCTCTAATATCCTGTTTTAGGGTGACACCTTTCCCTTGAAAGGTTCCTAGGGAGCCACCCTTGTGTCTCCACAAACAAAGCAAGGAAAGCCATTCCCATTTTTCCTTCACCACCCTGCAAGCTGGTAGATTGACAGCTCTGTCCCTTATGATCATGTACTAAATAGGAAGTTCAGGGAAGCCGAGAGAGTTGGAGTCAGCTGTTTGAAAACATTATGACCAAGTGCTTGGGGAAAAAGAAGGTTAAGCAATACTTTGCTAGGCATCTGAGCCTTTAATAAAACTTACTACAATCAGCATTTATAAATGTTCACAATGATATAGCAAATCTTTTTTTTTTCTTTAGTTCAGGTTCATATTAAAATACATGGGTCAGAAAAAAGGCAAAGGCCAGATTAAACCTCTACTCTTGCAGTACGAAGAACAACTTAACTACCTTACGTCCATGGCCGTTTGTGAACGGCCAGATGACTTCGCAGTTCCACAGCTCTGTGATATCTCTGTAATCGCTGCAGACGTTCAACATTTTCTCGGAGTTTTTGTGCTTTCATTTTTTCAAATGTCATGATGTCTTTTTTGTCCCGGAACTTCATTTTGTTCTGGAAAAACCTCTCTCTATTCCTGGTCTGAAAAGCAAAGAAGAGTAACAATGGATTTAAAATGTGACAAAACACAACATGCATAAAGTAAATAAATAAAAAAACAAAGAGCTATGCAGTTACATCCTTATCTACTACACATTGATAAAGAAACTGACAACAGAACTATCAGAGGTCAGTGATGTTACAGCACACTGGTTATTAATGCCTTTATGGGTTTAGTTTTACTCTGTAACATAAAGAACTAAACCTGTAGAAATTGTTTTCCCCAGACCTAGGTGGATCACAGAATTACCAGGAGAACAAGCCAGTAAAATGTTAAACGTTGCAATCTTCTCCAGGATTGTAGCAGCCAACTGCCTGAAGTCACTGTGTAAAGCAGATATTACACAGATATTCTTTAAACTGTTCTGAGATGTACAATTCTAACAGTCCTGGTGCCTGAAACAGCTTTCTCCTTTTTTAACCATAAAAGCTGGCAAAATGTAACACCCCTCTGCAGCATTATGGCTGAGATACGGCAAAAGCCTGGAAAAATTAGATTGAAGGGAGCCAGGGGATGCAGTTTATTTAAAGATTGCTACCTGTGGTGTCCATTACAGGACAGCAGGCCACCTAGATTGCTTTGTGGAGAAAGTGTTGGCAATCCCGATTTTCTTAGATTTGTCTTCTCAGTTTACGATTTTCTGCACAATCTTTTGAATTATTGTTATTTTATAAATGGTTTACTTTTTAAAAACGGTCCTTCAAGTCAGGAGCCATGGCAACCTTATGCTGGGTTTAAGAAGTTAATTCTGTTTCAATCCTCAGTCTACATGTAGCTACTGAGCAGGGGCTGCAGGAGCAGTGTATTTATTACAGGCCCCAAGAGAGAAGTGCTTAGGTGTGCGGCTGAGGTAATATGGAGATAGACCAAGACAGTCTGAAGAGTGGGCAGCTGGTGGTCTGGATCACCCAACATAGTCTACTAAAGTGGAGATGTTTTGCTATAGCAAGGCCTGCAGATAAAACAAAACAAAAACTATGCTTCCAGGCAGCAAGTCTGTACCCTTTCCCCAATAATGGCAATTGTATGTCTTGAAAGTGAATCTAAAACCAACAATGTAGTAAATTGCAGCTTGCCAGTAATTAAATGTGGTGGATGCATTTGTTTTCTTTTTTCACAGGATATTCCAGCGAGTAACACTTCCTGTCTTAGGGTGGCTCCAGTCCATGGAGGAGTAACGGAGCCACCCATGGACAGTAGCATTGTCACCCTATGCAGAGTATAGTGTTAGACCAGCGGTCTCAAAGTTCTGGCCCGCGAGCCAGTACTAAGTGGCCCGCAGCCAGCTGACAAGTCGGGCACACGGTCACGGGCCTGACTTGCGGGAGCAGCTACACGGTCTGCATCTCCTACGGATACAGACCACAGAGCTGCTCCTGTCAGCTCCCGCCGAAGCTCTGCCAGTTCTGAGTTCCGGCCGAATGATGGATCATTAGTAAGGTCTAGTCCAAACCTTAATAATGATCACCGCTAGATCACCCGGGAATCCCTGGATAAACAATTGTGTAACCACTGATAGTGACAGATTACTAACTGCATGTAATCCGATCACATATGATTACATGCGGTGTGCAGGCCTTTACATGCAGCAGCTGTCTCCCAATCATTAATTTGAATGGGTGGCAGTTGCCGCTTGTAACATATGCAGACATTAACACTGGTACCGTATATAGTAGCGGCCCCCACGCTAGGGATGTCCCGATGCCACTTTAAGTCCAAGTCCAAGTACTGGCCCTCATGTACTTGCCGATACCAATTACCGATACTTTTCCTATGGGGCCCTGTGATTTCTAGTTACGCCCCTGATAACATGATTAGGTTAATCATGATCCATAGTACTGTACAGTCCATAGTACAGTACTATAGACGAACTAGCAGATTTAGATGGACTTGACCTACAAATTAAATCCAAAATGCAGCTAATTGTTAAGCTGTTCTAGCAGTTTTCTGTTTTCCTTTTAGGATAAATGTTTTATATAAATAAATAGCTTGTCTCAATTTTCTATTTGCCAATTTTGTCGGCTAGTTTGGTCTGTTAAAGGAAGTATAAAAATAACAGACTTACTGGCCTGATCTCTAGGCGATAATAAAGGAAAAAAAGACCAGAAAAACAAATGCAGCCACTACATCCAAAAATTGGTAAGCTGCAATATATTACATTGTTGCATTTGTGTTCAGATACAATATAAAAAAAAAAAAAAAAATCACTATTTCCAACATTAATGGTCTTTGCTAAAGAACATAAGGGTATCAAAACCTCATATGGACAAAATAAAAAAGACCATACAGGGCTATTAATAAAAAGGTATACAGAAGTGTGATAATTGCTTACCTTATCAAAACGACCTCGTCTCATTGGTGGTCTCATATGCATTTGATCTCCTTTAGTTTGATCTATTACTACCATCTGTCCAGGACTTTTACCTGTAAAGTGAATTAAAAGAATAAAACATTTTTAAAAAAAAAAGGACTTTTGTAATGTGGATTTATTGCTTTATGTCAGACACCAGAAGAATGGATAAACTACATAGTGAAACATTAATTAGCGGTTTTACATCTTGCATACCATTACCCAAATTTAAAGCACTGCTTTAACCAAACAGGTGCTTTAAATCCTCTGGCTGGTGGCTCTAAATAGGATTTGTACTCACAGTAAAACCCTTTTCTTTGATTCCACTGAGTTGGATAGCAAGAAACCAAGGTTACATTGCCGCACAGGTTTTCCTCCTATCAAACTGTCAATCAATGGACGACAGAGAAACGTAGTTTTTTAAACTGTATTTAGTTGTTTGCCTGTAGTTCCACCTTCACAAAGCTAGAAGCTTGGAGACCTGCAAGAGTGATGCAGGCAATCCAGTCTTGTATCAATCCCTTGTAGGGAACCCATCAAACTGATCTCCCACCGTATAAATATTTCCATCATGGAAAACATGCCATGTCACAGACATGTCAAACTAGGTAGAACAGACTGTGGTATACTTGATGGTCTATCTGCAGTACAATGGAAAGGTTTCATGCACCCCAAAAAAAAAAAAAAAAACCCAAACAAAATGCTGTTCAGAAATTTCGATAAATCATGTACGTCCTACAAAGTGTAGTAACCGGAAGAAAACTAAGTCAATATTTGGCGCCTTTAGCCTTTCACGGGACAGCAATTCACTTTTATACACTTGCAAGTAGTATTCAAATAGGTTGGTCCCAAGCCTCTTCCAAAACCTGCCAGGTACACAGCAGGCTTGATTCCTACGGTCTCTGTAAGCAATCTAAAGGTGCCCATACACCTTACGATTATCGGACGAAACTTTTCGTCCGATGATCGAACCGTCGTACGATTTTCGTACGACGGCCCCATCCTGCCCCGATTATCGCAAGGTTCAATCAGCGGTAGTTAGAAAAAAACACCTGGACGACTTGCGGTAATGGACCGCAATTATTTTCGTTTGCGCATGCGCAGTGTTAATCGTACGACTTTTGACGGACGGAAATGCCACCAACCATGCGAACATCGTACGATCAACCAAAGTTTTCAAACATGCTTGACCGTCAAAAGTCGTACGATTGTACAGTACTATCGGTCGGGCACTCTATTCACACGTTACGATTGTCGTACGAAAAGTCGATCGCATACGATTATCGTACGATAATCGTAAGGTGTATGGGCACCTCAAGACTGGCTTGAAGTTGTTAGAGAACAGGGCAATGTGGAAGCCAATTACTTTACCATCTGAATGTTTTTATGTCCTTCAAGCGAAAAATAGTTTACGATTTTAGGTGTGCATTTGGTATAACGGTCATGCTGAAGAATGACACTGGGACCTCCCCTGATGGTACTGCAGGATAGATACAAATCTGAAATTTACAGCAGTGAGGGAGCCATCAATTGTAAACTAAATCACAAACGTTTGTGCCATTTGCAGTAATGCCCACTGATTTCTGGACTGGTAGCAATACCTCTCTGCTAAATCCCTTCCCACTGTGAGCTGCAGTGTTCAGGAGGGAAAGCATGTGAGACACAAAGCAGGATTTGGCTTTACTTTGAGATTTGTGCATGGCATAGTAACCAGAATAAAATACCTGCATAAACTATAAAAATTAACCTTTAGTTGAATTCTAATATTTGTGACTCAGTCACGTTTTCTCCACATGCAGATCTCTTTTTGTTAAACTATTTGAAATTTGGAGCTTCTAACTTATCAAATCAATGAACTAGCTTAGCTGCAGATACTGCCGGCGGCCAACTGCCGAAACACACTCAAGAACATGCTTTCAACAGCAACAAAAAGAATAGAAAACTTATACAAAACATAATTGGCTAGCTCCAAAAGATATATTAAAGCATTACTTGGCTGGAATAAGCAAATATTGTCTTAACACAGACATGTCTTCCTACATGAATATCTGCAGCTTTGTGTATTTGTTCCAGACCTGTACAGTAACCCAGCCAGAAACTGCCTCCGAGAAGGAGCTTCCTTTAATAAAGACCAATCACTGTTCTCTCCTTGTGCAGGTTGACTGGTCTTGTATCTGCCCCACACACACCCTTTTGTAGGGTCCCACCCACAGATCTGCACAAGTTGTGTGCAGCAAAGTTAAGATTTTACTGCTACTCTTACATGGTATCTTAGTTTGCAAAGGTTGAATTTGCAAAGGTGCATGGAAACTGGGTGAACCCTTTATGGTTATTAATAAATTGAAATGATTTTGTTTATTTTGCCTGAGGATCAGTTTAAAAAACTTTGGATTAAGTATTTAGTGATTTGTACTTTCCTTTTCTTAATGTATAATATGAAAAGACTTTCAAACTATAATCAAAGAAATTGTTTAACAAATGCAATAGGTATCCATTTCCAAACTGCATGATGTGTTGAGATGTCCACAATCAAGATTGAATGGATTAGATAGAAGAGAAAGTGATGTTCAAAAGGGTAGATCACGCAATTCTTGCAGCATCACTAACAGATACATGCCTGTCCTAAGACGAGCAAAGATTGCAAGAAGTTGATATTTGGAGAGCCAGCAGTGCATTGGAGCCCACGGGACAGGCATTTTCACATTACATTGGACTTTCCCTATCCTTACTCACTGTATTGTTGCCCTTAAAAAGTAATGGACCCAAATACTTTAATATTGTCTGCTCTGCGAGACAAACTCCTTCACCTGGCCGTTTCCTTTCTTCACTCTTCTTTGCTGGATCTTGAGAGCCATCGTCACTCTTTTCTTTGCCATCTTTCTTGGCATCTTTGCTGTCTTTCTTCTCTGGCTTGTCAGACTTTTTGTCATCTTTTTTAACTGAACTTGGAGGCCT
>NW_017307007.1:17761-33114 GCF_000935625.1 Nanorana parkeri
AAAAAAAAAAAAAAAAAAAAAAAACCCCCACACATGAACACAAGTGGTAAAGCAGGAACAATCATTTCAAACAGTTTGGAGGATATCTTGTATGCCCACCATTCAGATGGAGAATATCATCTTTATTGGTATTGCTTCAACATGAAGCAATTGCATTTTCATGCTGAAGGAATAACAATAAAGATGACATTCTGCAGCAGAATGGTGGTCAGACAACATATCATGTAAACCAGTGGCTCTCAAACTGTGTATCCGCAGGACTCACATTCGTTCTTGGTGATTAAGTCAGGACTGAAATTGCAGCACCCTGGAACGAACAGCATTGCGGTACTGCACGTTTCAGTGCGGGCAATTGAACTGTGGGTGGGAGGTGCTTTGGGGTGCCATTCAACTGAATGGCAACGCAACACACCTCCCACAACAGAATTTGTGGTAGGTGCAATTAACGCACTGTACTAGTGTGAACGGGCCCTCAAAAACCACTGACACACACGTTCCCCTTTTTTTCTAAGATTTAACCAGTCTCCCTATCTTAGGAGAAGTTGAGTGGATCCTCAGCCTTTGCTCCAGCTCCCTTGAGTGCCCTGTAGAGGTGCCAGGAGCCAGAATGTGACGTCACTCCGGTCCAGGCACGTCTACAGGACAGGTGAGGGAGCTGTAAGCAATGCATGCATGAATGGAGTTCCCTCGCGGCCATAGGCCGATCCCATCTCAAGCTGACACTTGGCAGCATATTTTGAAATGCTGCTTGGCGTGAGAACTGACAGCGCTGCGCTAGGGGGAGGCTGAGGAGCCTCTCATCTAGAAAAGTGTAAGGCATGCAGTGACCCACTGGACACTGAGTCGTGACCCAACAGTTGAGAACCAAGGATCTAAACTATATACTGTAATGCCATCCACTAGTTGTTCTGGCACCCGTTGAATCCTGGGGTATATTGGTATGGTGTGCGAAGACACTAATAAAGCAATTTGTGCAAACACACATGTAAAACTTACTTGCTGCTTTTATCACCACCTGATGACTTCCTCTCGCCAGATGTTCTCCCAGAAGTACTTTTGTCGTCCCCCTCTTTCTTTTGGTCTCGTTTGGAAGGATCGCTCTTCCACTAAAGGAACAATGATAAATTAATACACCGACAAAACCCAACTCCCAGGACCCAGCAAGATAAGCCCAACTCACCTTTTCTACAGATATCTGTTGGCCATGCAACTCTGTACGATGGAGGTGAGAAATACACCTGGACACATCGGCACTGGATGACATTGTGACAATTCCATAGCATTTTGCTCCTGGACTCCTTGCATTAGTAACTACTTTTGCACTAAGAACCTGGAAAATATTATGATTCAAAATAAAACAGTGAGATAGACTGATAAGACACAAAGGGCCTTCATATTCTAAACCGGCAAGCCTGCAATATCATTTGGTACAATCCATGATAAATGTCATGCGTTACAGATTTTAAATTAAAACTGCCCTGTTACAATATAGTAAGCCAACAGAATTACAGAAGGAAAGGCCCAGAAGTGAACAGCTGAACCATACATTAAAGTTTCTCATGTTTTTATATTGCATGAGAATATTAAAATACCCATGGTACATGAAACTAAAAAGTTAATACATGGAGACAAATATACACCCCAATATTACCAGTGTTAAAAACAAAAAACCCAAACAACTAGTGTTTTGTCAGGGCTTTTTTGGGGGCATATTATATTTGAAAACAAGAAAGCATCCACAACCCTTTGAGCAGATGTTGCAACTTTTTTGACGAAACCAGTTATCTGCATCTGCAAATTGCTACATAAACATACCTTTCCATACTTTCCAAATAGATTCTTCAAGTCTGCTGCCTTTGTATTTGAAGAAAGTCCACTGACCCAAAGATTTCTCAGAGAACTTCCACTTATGCTACTAGTATTTCCTAAAATGAAAAAAAAAAAAAAAAGTTGTGCTTTAATAAAGAATGTAATACCTATAGATTAGAACAGGAGAACAAACCCAAAGAGGGTATGAAAAACCTATCTTCAGAAGGGTCTGAGCAGTCCTGTGTTTAGATACCTATAGTAACAAAACACAACACAGGGAAGAACTTTTGACAAGTGAATCTTAAGAACTGATGCGTGCACCAATGTAGCAGTCAGATGCATGGTTTGAGTGTAAGAATCCTGCAGTGGAACTCCACCCAAAACCCTCATCTTGGATCCAAATGGAAAGATATTACAACCCATATCAAGGTTTTTATTGCCATCTATGGCCAGCTGGAAGCACTCCCTGACTACACCATAAACTTCCTATCCTAGGACAGTGGTTATGGGAAGAGGAAGTGGAACCACATCAATGAGGGCAAATATTAAAATATTTCTAAATTCAAAGCTGTTGAAATCACAAAATATCCAATTGACATAATCTTTACTTGGACAAGGGAGCTAAAATACAGTAAAAATGTCTGAACCTTTGTTTCCTGAAAACTTGTTGGTGCCGTCCCTAGCAGGAACCATACAGAATGCACACACAGAGCAAAACAGAAGCTCCTATTGCACCCATGGGAGCCATATGTTTTAATGATGCACTTCTGACATAAGGTGTCAAACAAAAAATCAAATCATGACAGTACCACTAAAATGTTTTCATAGATATTGGCAATCCGCTCTCTATTAAAGAAGAGGTATGGGGAGAATAAAACAAGACCCTTGGCAGTGGCGATACCCCCACACTGCAAGGGTTAAAGGAGAACTATGGGGTCAGTGTTTTTCCCCATAGTTCTTCTTAGGGTAACGGGAGGACACAAACTAGCGTCCTCCCGTTACCCTAAGCTCAGTATACCCAGAGCTACAGCTCGCGGTATACCGAGACGCCGCAGCGGATCCCAACTTAGATGACGGGATCCGCCCAGCTGCGTGAGTGACAGCTGGCTCTGCGTATCTAGAGGCAGAGCCAGCTGTACTTGCCCCCTCCGTTCCGCCAGTCGGCGCTGGCAGATCAGAGCGGGGAGAGGGGAATCCAGCCCCTCCCCCTGTCACGGCAGAGAGCCGTGACAGGATCGAGAGGCGAGCGAACCCGGTATGTGTTTGCTCACCTCCCGATCTAGTGAGCCGACCTGTGAGTCTCATTGTCACAGGTCGGCTAGAACTCCTTTAAGTCCTCATTTTAGTCTAGGGGCTAAAATAAAAAAAACTCACTTGATCCTCAGTCCCACCTGACTGCTAGACCGGTCGCTGCCACCTCTTCTCTGCTAGGCTGCAGCGACCTAAAGACCCATGACATCCTCACATGCACTGCAGGTTTATTAGACATGAGGATACCGAGGGATATGGCGCTGATTTATAAATATTCCACCCAATGTAAATCTGAGTGAGTGCTGTTTGCACTACACTATTGCCACTAGATGGTGCTAAAAAGCATAAGAACTGTTTTAATTCTGCCCCTTAGACTGACTACTGTATTGGCCAGTATGTGTTACAGCACAACTGCCATTCCTGAAAGGTGCCCACTCCCCCCCCCCCCCCCCCCCCCCCCCTGCTCCAGTGGAGGGGAAGGTCCCTCGGCATCCTCACGTCTAATATATTGTATTAGACTGATGACTCGCAGGTCATTAGACCACCAGAGAGGAGGTGGAGAGAGGTTGAAGGGACTGCTCTAACAGGCAGGCATGTGGTTTGGGTGAGTATATCTTTTTTATTTTAAACCCTGGACAAAACTGAACACTTAAACCGTGCAGTAGGGTTACCCCTGCATTGCAAGGTTTTAAGTTTTATTCTTCCCAGAGTTTTTAAGATACATTTATGACTCATTCCAAATTAATATCTAAATTAGGGTTTAACATGGTTTTGGGGTCATTATTTTTACAGCTTTTTTTTTTTTTTTAAAAGGTTTTATGTTATACCACATGAAATCTTTACTTCAAAACCTTTTATCACAGGGAACACCCGTTTTCGTGGCGCATTCTGGGGTGTTTTTCTTTAGTGTTCTGTAGTCAGCAGTATACAGAACTGTATCTCAATCACGTTTAAGTCTGTTATGTTTTTCAATCCTTAACACAAGATAACAGAAATTTATAAAATACTCTTTCATAATCAAGAAATGCACAGGTGAAGCTTAAAGAGAATTATGGGGTGAGTGAAAAAACACGGTCACAGGCCGGCTCTACTGATAGGGAAGTGAGCAAACACCAAACACCGGCCGACTTTCTGATCCTCTCGATGCAGAGAGCGGTGACCATCAGTTACCACTCCTCGCAGGGATTCCCCGCTCCCCTCTCTGATCCTCCAGAGCCAAGGTGGAGGAATGGATGGGAGAGGGGGAGCGGGCAGGCACAGCTGGCTTTGCCTCTCTAGAGCTGTCAGCCAGCGGGGTGGATCCATCCCTGCTGCAACACAGCTCTGTGTTAGCATATAGTGGTAACAGCCCGCTATATACTAAGTTTTGGGTCACCGGAGGACATTAGTATATGTCCTCCTGTCACCCTGAAGAGACTTCTGGCCCCAAAAAAAAGTTACCCCATAGTTCTATTAACCTCGCTGCCTGTCTGATTATTTCCTTTTTTGGTTTCTTTTTCCCCCCGTTTTTTTACTTTTAAATTTCCCGCCAGTTCCGCCCCCCCCGCGACACGGACGCACGCAAGGGACGGAACCCAGAGCCGGCATAGGCCGCAGTGGGAATCGTGGACAAGGTAAGTAACGCACTGTGTAATCCCGAGTGTGGCTCTGCGTTACCGCTTTTTGGTAATGAAAATTAACCCGAGCCACACTCTGGATTACACAGCGCTGTTAAAAAGGAGGAGAACTATGGGGTTAAGTCTTTTCCACATAGTTCTCCTTAGGGTAACGGGAGGACACAAACTAGCGTCCTCCTATCACCCTAGGCTCAGTATACTGAGACGCCGCAGTATACCACGAGCAGCTGCTCGCGGTATACTGAGACGCTGAAGCGGTTACTGACAATTGTGCCAGGATCCGCCCAGCTGTGTGACTGACAGCTGGATCTGCCTATCTAAAGGTAGTAGTAGTAGTACAATCCTTATGTACGAACCTTGGGAGGCTAATCATTGGATGACATAAGGTTCGTACTATCCCTGACATTCCATTTAAAGGCTATCTTCTCATGGCATTGGGGGACATGTAAGGGACCAAGAGGGAGGGGGGGGTTTTCTTTCTGGAGAGTCTAATAGTTTACATTGAGATTGAGTTTTGATAGGGGATTTGATTGGGAGAGAGGTGGATGTGTTTCGCGGATTACTTATGATTCACAATCATGAACACCCATTGTTTGGGAGGACTGACTATGTCTGTCTGTTCCTAAGAGTGCACATTGTTTCAGTAAACTATGTATCACGGATTTTAAAGCCATATAAAGATGGGTTACTTCTTTTCACTAATACACAAATATATTAATATTTATGTTTAATTGCTACATATGTTCACATCCATTTTTTTTTGATACATACACCATGGAAATATACACTTGTAGTCCAATATGGGCTTGATTACTGTCACACGGGGTGATATCTTTTAGATATATGTGTATGTGTGTGGCTGCGCACATGTGTATGTGTGTACTTAAACATGTATGCATGTGCCGGTGTCGCATGCACATACTACTGTATTACATTAGCACATTTTGATTAAGGATTTGATTTTTTTTGGACACGTATTGTATGGTTTTAGATTAAGTGAGGTGAGTGGATTAGGTCATATGGAGGAGCTAAAATGGTTAAAGAATACTCCATCACTGTTTCCATTGTTGAAAATGAGACCAACCCTGACAAAAGGTATGTTTAATGCCATCTCTTGGATTGGTTGCTCATATTATACTTATAGAATGCCTTATTTTATCAAACAGGGCCGGAAAAGGATATTTTTCTGTATTGTGGCCACTCCCCATTCATTACGGTATATTTAGGACCGGCTCTAGAAAAGGTGAACTGGGTCGTCTCTGGTCGTCCTCCGCTGCTCCCCCATTGGAGTCCCGGTGTCCCCGGCGTGGTGGCTCTGTGTGGCCCCCTGCTGCCTCCAGGTCCGTAAGCCCCTTTCTCATTCCAGGCAATATTGTTCGGGTAAGTACTGGGTGCCTGCTCATTCTGGGGGATTCTCATGTCTGCTGCGTTAATTGCCTAATTAGGACTCTATGATGTAATTTCAAAAATGTATGTAATTGGCGATGTTCCATTAAAGTGATTGGAAATAATTATCATTATTAGATTAATCTCCTATGGTCCCCTGAATAAGCTGTGTGTGAAAAGCGTCGGAACCGGATATGCCGGTCTTCCAGAAAGTTAACAGTGTGATATTAGCAATGATTATGTTTGAAACTATGGATGTGCAACTAAATATATTTTTGGTTGAATTCTGTATATCCTGGATGATTGCCTATTCAAATATAGATTGAGGGATTTTATATCACTCCTGAAATTTTACTGTGTATAATTTATTGTATGTCCAATAAATTTTGTTGCATTTTTTACCTATGCATTGGATGTACACCTCTGTAAAAATACCATGCTCTTTGTTGTTCCATGGTTAAATACAGGAGGAGAGGTGGCAATCAGGGTGTCAATGTCGAGGCAACTCATGAATTTGTTTTCCTTCAACAAAGCACGGGTAAGAAAAGACTACGTAAACAGACCACTCTACTAGTATTTCACAATATATTTTAGGTCAGCTGAACAGTCTCAATAAGCACTTGCAGTGGTCTGAATGAATCCAATGGCTTGGCTGGTCAATAAAAGAATCACATTTACATAACTGAAATGATAAAACGCAGCCCTGATCCTTCACCTTGACAAATACAGAAGATACAAGGTCTCATGCCAAGACACTGCATTCCATCTCCACGGGTTCCCTATTTATAAGAATAAAAAAAAAGGTATGGCCATGCTCATTACAAGACCCATTATGGAATTGACCATACACCGATGGTGGCCAGACTTTTTGATTTTGTCAGACCTGTAAAATTTTAGCAGCATGGGTGGACTGATTGGGTTTAACTAAAACTGACTGTTTAGGTAGATAATGACATCACACAGTTTGTCAACTTTTTGGTCATCTGAGAGGTTAGTTGTCAAACCAATCACAATGTGGCTAGCCAGCTTAAACTGAACACAAGACAGTAAAATTACTAAAAATGCAGCACAGGCCTTTGTTCTTTCACACTCTCTCTCTCTCAACAATTACAAATCAATGCCTGGTTTGTTTTTTTTAGAACAAACATCATGACAATAATATGCAGCTTGGCATTGCTAACCTGTGTCATACTGACCCCCCTAGCATTAATAATGTCAGTGACTGACCTGGAACAAGCATACCCATTATGACTTCTGGTGTAAATACTTGTCCTGGTCACTAACTCAAATCTAATTTCATATCATAAAGGCAAGCTACGTTTAGTAAATGCTGGTGCTTGCAGTGATGATCACAGATGGCGCCGTGCAATACCAAGTCTTGATACAAATGAAGATCACCAGCAATTGATGAATACTTAGAAATTCTTGTGGTCACTGTCACCCTGATAAAAAGGACCTTGCGTGGCCCCGAAATTTTTGCACATGACGCAATTTTTTTAAATCAATACAAAAAAAAGTTTTGTGAAAGTCCCCTGAGTGATTGGCACCACACACCTGTTCAATACAGTAAAAATGGAAGTTAAAATGGAAGAGTATATGGGGTTTTTTTTTTTAGGTGCCTTGTGACAAGAATTTACAATATTGTATCAAAATATCTTTATCGTATAAAAAAAAAGATGATTAACATCAAACAAAAATGATGGTATACATCCACGTTTGCTTCCTCATGACAACATAGTTGCTACCTCTAACACACGACGCTAAAACCATTAGTACAACATAATGGGTATAAAAAAAAAAAACACAATGCATTCTTTCAGTCAACTTGGCATAATGTTGTCTCTTCACAATATTGTTTGGAGCAGATAAAATTCAACGCTTTTTACACTGCAAGTGCTTCCTCAGGAATTTTGGTTATTGGAGGAAATCGAATACAGGAGTGACCCGTGCATAAACGACTGGAGTCAAGCAGGCGGGACCGAACCGCATCCCACAAATAGGAGTAATAGCCACAATGATGCTTGACCTAAGGGGTGCTCCTTGTAATTTCAGACTATGGAGGTTCCGCTGTATGAAAAACACTTTGCTGTTTATCATATGTGGTCGCTAGCTGCCGACACTCATGAGGCTGCGTTGCAGCCTCATCAGACGCCTGCTTGGCTAAAGTCATTTACCGATGGGTCCACTCCTGGATTCTTGTTCCTCCAATAACCAAAATTCCTGAGGAAGTGCTTGGGGCACGAAACGCATTAAATTTTATCTGCTCCAAACAATATTATGAAGAGGCAACATTATGCCAAGTTGATTGAAAGAACACATTGTTTGGTTTATTTATACCCATTATGCAATACTAATGGTTTTAGAGTTGTGTGTTGGAGGTTGCAACTATGCTGTCGTGAGGAAGCAAACGTGGATGTACACAATCATGTTTTATTTGATGATTTTAATCATCTTTTATACAAGATATTTTGATACAATAGTGTAAATTGTTGGTTTTTTCACAATGCACCTAAAAACCCATATACTCTAACTTCCAATTTTATTCTTCAAATAAATACAAAGAATTTATTATTGATCAAGTGCTGCTGATCTTAATTTGTGTCAAGATAAAGGCAGGCTCCACATCTCTATTGACACTTAAGTGGGGGGGTGGAGGGGGAGAGCATGCATAACGCAGCTTCCAATAAAGAAAAACTGGAAGGCAGTGTATTGGTAAACCTGTATCGATCACTGAAATAAAGAAACGAAAGGCTATTTTAACAATGAAAACATAGTAAACACCACACAATATAAATCCGGTCTGAAACATTAGAAGGTATATACCAATCTAACTGTAAGAAAAGCAAAACCTTACCTTTATCATCTTTGGATGTGGTTTTGCTTTCCTTTCCATCTTTAGACGAACTGTAAAAAGCAAGTAATAAAGGAAATAAAATAAACAAATCAAAAGGATCCTAGTTAGGAAATACTAAAATACAAAACAAAAACACCTTGCAAATGCACAATTGCATCTTAGAAGAACACAAGGATTCCCTGAAAAGCTTCTTGATATGATTTTCCCCTGGATGCCTGTAGTTCTAGGTTTTCTGACAATTCTATTCAATGTGGAAATATGGTAAATCTTCTCCAAAATTCAAGAATGGGACTTGACTTCATTTTGCTTTCGGGACGCTGTTTCTTACCATCACCACAAGGAGTTTAGAAACTCGTCAATTTGGAAAAAATGAAAATAAAATTGCTGGCAATTCAATAATGAAATTGGCAGAACATACTGGGAAGATCTTGAATTAAAAAAATAAATGAAAAATATAAAAAAAAAAAAAAAACTTATGAGGCTCAAAAACCATTATAAAACCAAAAGGTACTAATATTCTTGATGCTACCCCTTAATGTAGAGTGCTCTTAGGGAACGCTGGTAATCAGTATCGTAAAGAACTGACATAGAAAAACAAACCTCTTTGCTTGACCTGAGGTCCCAGTAGATGAGGGACCTTTCTTCTGAGAATCCTTGTCTTTATCTCCAGATTCAGCTTTCTTCGAACCTTCTCTGGCTTCTTTCTTAACACCATCTCCTTTAATGTTCTCCTCCTTCTTGACATCTTTTTGGTCCTTGGACATGTCATCTGTTTGTTTCTCTAGGCCATCCTTGGTGCCAGTCGCCTCCTGCTCATCCTTTGCCTTGCATGCCTCAGAATCTGCAAGTTTTACATTTTTACCTGTTTCCAGAAGGTCATCCCCATCACAATCGATAGTGATGGCATCTTCAGCCTGGATTGTGACAGACACATTATCGTCATCAGCTTCTTTCACAGAAGTGTGATCTTTGATTTCTTCTTTAACAGCAGAATCTGATCCATTTTCTTCTGAATGAAGAGGTTTAGATACGTCGTGTATACCATCACCAGAACCTGTTACATCTAAGAGGATTTAACAGGAATAAAGATGGCAAAGTAAGAAATTTAAACAAATTCAAATTCGAGTGTAGGACCTAGAGAAAATAAATCTGGTTAACAGTAAACATTGCTTTAAAACTATAGACAAACAAGAGGACATTCTTCGTGGCAAGACAGCACATTAGACATGAGGTTAAGGATCCATTTTCTGATGAGAGAGCTTGATTAAGCAGAGCCCCAAAATCGACAGGAAGTCTTCAGAAACCGAATGTCAAGCGATATGTTGTCCTGAAGTGGGAACAACCTTTCTTCTTTCCAAACCTATGTCTGGACGGGAGTCAGAATTCTTCAAACAGTCACAAGTCCAAGCACAGGAATTCTTCAACATGTTGGCCAGGGGACATGCCTGATGGCAAAAGCAGTATCAGAAGATGCATCCCATCAGCTCAGCATCGGAAGTATCCAAGTAGAAGGGTCCATGTATCTCAACCATGAAAAAAGCTGCAATTACTGGTCACACCAATCCTTGTCATATTCTGCAGACATTCTGATCTTCAGCAGCATGGTTGTGACATACAAGAGATGTTCCATGGTAATACCAATATATACGGGAAAGATGATCCTCAGGAGAAATCACACATCCTTCAAGAATGGTGCTCCTTCAAGAATGTTCCACAGTAATAGGCACAGATAATGTGACAATGATGTTCCATATAAAAGGTATTGGTCACTCAAGAACCAGGTTGCATTTGATAACAAGCACAGGTCACACAAGAGCATTGCTCAGCAGTAGTTTGTAGTGATCCAGTTAAGAGCAATTCTGTACTCCAAATTCATCCATTTACTTATACAATGCCATCATAGGTTTTAGTGATCTTCTTTGAGAGATTAATATCCAAGTATCCAAAAGGTCTTAGAGAGCATCTTTGCAGAAGTAGGCAGCACAAAATGTCCTATGATGGTGGCCACATACATCATAGGTGTTTCCAAACAAACCATTCGACACCAACATCTTAGAATTACTTGTGTGTAAAAACACAAACTTACCTTTCAAAAAAAAAAAAATGTTCAAAAATACATGTTTGCTATAAATACTTTGAAAAAGTATATTTTGCTGCTAAGAATCTGTTTGCCGTCTTTATTCAGTGAATTCAACAGGGGTAAAAAAAATAGATGGCCTTTTGTGGTGTCAAGTTGTCTACCAGTTTCCTCTAAAATGCAAGAAAAAGTATATACTAAAGACTAACCTTTATCATTGTCTTCGTCTTCACCTTCCTAAGAAACAAAACAAAATTCAATTACAATGTCACAAACCATTTTTTTTAAAATCCCAGATTTCTGAGAACATAACATTTTTATTTATTTTAAATAATACTAATTTTAAAAAAAACAAAAAAAACACCACACTATTAAGAGTGGAAGTAAACTTGCTTTACAACACTTTTCAAAAGCCTAGAATTAAACACTACTGCTCATCCACATACTTCCCCATGCTTTTACTTAATGCAATGACACCACTGGTGCATGCACAGTAGTCTGCTCATTTCCAGCAACCTAAGTGTGCCGAGATCTGGGGAGCGCCTAGCCAAGATTAATCTTCAGCAAGGCACTTGAACTCCCCTGGGCCTTGTCAAAACTCCTTGTGACTAGTGAGGTCACCGGGTTTCTGAACATTCCTCTAAAAGTGGCACCTCCAACAGTGGAAGCTTGCAGAAGACAGAATCTTTGCCGAAACCCACCTGGGAAGGAAAATTAATCCTAACCATGTAAAAAGTAATAGTAAACCCGTTTTTTCTAACCTTATACTGTACTTATTTTGTATTGTATTACATGTTCTGTGCATGTGCAAGATTTACTCATGACATGCATTAAGTCAAGGCAGAAGAAGTTAGAAGATACCGCAAGGAAAGACCCAATATGTTGTAACATTCAGCGGTAGTATGGGAGAAATACGCTACTAGCAAAACCAAAGTATACTTTATGGTGTGGAAATATACAAGGTGTATAAAAATGCAAGCAGCTAAATGCGCTGGAACGCACAGTAATTGGTGTGAAAAAGGCCCTCTATGTGTAAGCTGCCACATTTTGAATTTTTACAGATACCAAGGACAAACCTCTTGTGAGTTGGCAGGAATAATAAAAGGCCTTAACCATGAAACACTGTAGTACTATTCAAAACACTTCATTTTCCAATACAAGGACTACATCATAACTAGGTGTAATGTGCCTATGATCTTAGTGTCTCAGGTCTTTCTTTGGTCTAAGGGCTTGTTCACACCAATTCGAGTTCCAGCTGTGCGACACGTTCTGGTGTGGCTGCAGTGCCATTGACTTAAATGCAGCAGCACCCCAGAACACGGAGCCAGATAGTATGCAATCCAGTGGGTTCCAGCAGCTAACCACGCTGGAACACACTGGAATTGGTGTGAACAAGCCCTAAAAGTAAGGAATAAAATATTTCACTCACTATATAAAAAGATAATGTGTTTCTGAAAACCTCACCAAGCCCGATAAAGAGAGCAATGTATTTCCAAAAGTTGAACACAGTTGTACACATTTCTGATTTTAAAAAGTGTGACTATGCCCAGACTTCTGGCATTAAACTACTTGCATATTCTTAACGAGCAGTAACACAGCTTTAAAACAAGCAACCCCTGACTACTCAGGCTGCTTTCCTATGAATTTATTCTCAAAGACCCATAAAAAACACAAATACTCCAAAACTTGGGTTTCAATTTTTAGCTGCTGGTTGTTTATGTTAGAGAGCTGGTGTTGGACCAAGATTCTGTTGTCATGGTCTTGTTCAGAATATATAAATACTTGCATGTATTTTATTGCATCATGCAATATTGTGCATGATCTAGGTAACAGGTTCACGTTAAAGTTCAATCTTCGATCACAAACTGGGAGCCTGCACCACTGCCCACCCATCCACTATGACCATGGCTGGTAGTAAATTCTAGGTCAGGGCAAGAAAACTGTGCACATGACCATTTTACGTCTGTACAGGCTTTTGGGAAAATATATATATTTTTAAATAAAAAAACAAAAAAAACATCAAAGTGTAACTTTAAGAAAAATTGAGAAACAATCTTTTGGAAGGGCACTATAATACATGTTGACTTCCAATATGCTCCTTTATCTTTGCCCAAGTTAATGTACTAAAATTAGCTGGTGATACAACCTTTTCCAAGTATTGCTTGAATTCTGGTGCAAGGCCGTCAACGCAATTGAGCCACTAGTGAAACTGCTCAGTTCCCAAGGATTCCTAGCACATAAAAACTTTGCTGCATCATTATCCCTAAACCCTGGGCTTCCCCTGACTGCACATGTTCACAGCTCAGACAAGGCTGAAGCACAGGGACAACAGACCCATCCCCTCCACCAACCATATGAATGGAGTCCAAGGTGGAAACCTCACCTCTATTTAAGAGAGAGTGCACAGGTACTATTTATATTGACTTTACTTAATAAAGTACAACCATGGCCTGCAGCAATTAAGGACACTAGTATGGGGACAGATGAGTGTATTTGCACTTTTGCAGCCAAATTGGGATAGCCAATATTATATTCGTTACATATTCCCATAGCAAAAAAAAAAGAAAAAAAAAGGTTCTTGCAGTTTAAATTGCCTTTACTTGGGTTAGGGTTATTTGGCTTCTTAAGAGTTAAAACTTCTACTTGCTGCTCCTTTGTAATGTTAGGAGGGGCTGTGGGGGGTGCGGGGGATTGTTCATTATAATTTGTGAAGTACACCATCTTTCCTAACAAAGGGTAAAGGATTACAACCTTGATTTGGGCATTGTAGGTTAATGAAGTTAAAGTAGGACGTACATGGTTAGAATTTCATAGGAAATGAATTTCCCAACGTACATGCAATCAATATTTGATGGGGTGGAAACGATGATCAATTCCAACCGCAGGGACGAAAAGTTGGAGCATATTGGAAAATTTTTCTCGATTCACCAAAAGTCTAAGAGTGAATGTGGATTTTATTTGTGAGACTCCATTCATACCAAAATCCAACGTTGAGTTAAAAAGAAAATCAAGCGGCGTTTGGCACGTGCCCAATGGCATTATAGAACATTCAGAGCAGATCTTTCACACAAATGTTTGTACTCTATTTAAGTATCTCTTTAAGGGCCGGTTAACACCACAAACTCTGCGTTCCAGTGCGTTCGGCCTCAGTATTGGGCTTGCAATAATTTTTGCAGAACTCACTGTACCAGAACACTAATATGTCTGCGTTCCAGGTGCCGGCGATCACACTGCGGACGAGGGGCGTGGCTGCAGTACAAATGACTTAAATGCACCTCCACTCCCCCTCCAGCCCCTGAACACAGGTAACCGGTCGGCTTGTGTTCCAGAGGCCGAACGCACTGCCCTGAGGACAGATCATTGTGAATGTGCTCAGAAAATCCTATAACCTGCCAAGTTGCTTGCTTCAACAAAACATACAAAAAAAGGTCAAACATTGTAAAAAATATAGTTTTCATTATGCTGCGAGTGGTTAGAGGGGGTTTTCCCAAAGTTGACTGCAAAAGTGGAAAAACTCTTTTAAGGGGTCTGAGAATGCTCTTTGTACAGTCAGCGCATAAATCCTTTCTGAGCTCTATTTTCTCTATATCAAAGCTATTTATGTTTTAATCCTGAATTGTACCAAGTAATATGATCCAATTGCAAAATAAATGCCAGGTGTCCTAAGGTTGAAAAGGTTCCCCTTGACAGTTTGAAAGCAATCCATGTTAGAAGTATTACTCCCCATATTTCCAATTAATCCAACTTGGTTTTAAAAAAAAGGCAAAACTGTAAATAGTTACACTTGACCTGGAAATTTTGTTTCAAATCTAAATGCCCTACACACCCATAGTGAAAAACACTACCAATCACCCAATATTGAAATGTAAAACAATTCCTGATCTATCAAAGAGGTAAAATGAAAACCACTTACATCAGGCACCACATCATGATCAGAAAATGTTTGGGAGTCCTGATTTTCATTATCCTAAAATGGAGTGAGAAACATGAACAGTTATGGAAACAGGAAAAAAAAGCTACAAAGTTATAAACACTATGTGCCAGAGGTCTGTTGGATATACATAGCATGTGTTGTTAGCACGCAAACTCTCCCCCTCTCCCGACAGATCTTGGACCAGCGGTAGAAAACCTGGCCACTCCAACTGAAGTGAAAATACAAAGTCTTATGAGGCACTGTAAGACTAGCAGTCACAGCATGACTGCCAGAAGCAAAGGCAGGATGGGATTTTAAGTTGCAACACAGGGTGTCAAGGTTGCCTACCCCTGACATCAAGCAAAAAAGTTTTCACATGACCACCATGTACAATTAAACAAAAACACTAACCTATCAAGCATAAACTATAAAAGAAAATTGGGGGGG